>NC_061119.1:217665762-217726697 GCF_002878395.1 Capsicum annuum
GGGTGTGTCAGGGAGGTTGGGGATCATCCCAGTGTGGTCTGTTTAATTTTTTGTGGCCATTTGGGTGGACAAATGGGCGAAATGGCGTGAATGGGGCATTTTTGGGCCAAATTAGTGTGCTATAGCCTATGGTTTCGGGGGTGGACCCAGGATCTGAGCGTTCTGTGGGCTGAAAATCGATCGGGGCATGGCAGAGAGGTTGGGGATCATCCCAATATGGTCCGTTTAATATTTCGTGGCCATTTGGGTAGATAAACGAACAAAACAGCGCTAACGGGGTATTTTTGGGCCAAATCGGTGTGCGATAGCCCATGGTTTTAGAGGTGGGCTCGGGGTTCGGGCGTCCTGTGGGCTAAAAATTGATTGGAGTATGCCATGGAGTTTGGGGATCATCCTAGTGAGGTCCGTTTAATTTGTCATGGCCATTTGGGTGGACAAAGGGGCAAAACAGCATGAATGGGACATTTTTGGGCCCAGTGTCCGGCGCGCTGTGGGCCGAAAATCAACCGGGGCATGCCAGGAAGGTTGGGGATCATCCCAATGTGGTGTGTTTAATTTTTTATGGCTATTTGGATTTACAAACGGGCAAAAAAGCGCGAACGGGGCAGTTTTGGGCCAAATTGGTGTGCTATAGCCCACGGTTTTGGGGGTGGGGCTAGGGTACGAGCGTACTGTGTGCTAAAAATCTAGCGAAGTGTGCCAGGGAGGTTGGAGATCATCTCAGTATGGTCTATTTAATTTTTCATGGCCATATTGCTGGACAAACGGGCGAAACGACGTGGACTGTTCATTTTTGGTCCAAATCGATGTGCTATAGCCCACGGTTTTGGGTGTGGGCCCTGGGTTTGGGCGTACCATAGGCCAAAAATTGACCTAGTCATGCCAGGTAGGTTGGGGATCATCCCAATGTGATCCGTTTAATTTTTTGTGGCCATTTGAGTGCACAAACGTGCGAAACAGCACGAACGAGCCATTTTAGGGCCAAATCAGTGTGCTATTGCTCACGGTTTTGGGGCTGGGCTCAGGGTCCGGGCGTTCTATGGGCTAAGAATATATCGGGGTAGGCCAGGGAGGTTGGGGATCATCATAATGTGGTTGTTTTAATTTTTCATCGCCATTTAAAGGATAAACAGGCAAAACGGTGCAAACGGGGTATTTTCTGGCCAAATCGGTATGCTATAGCCCATGGTTTCGGAGGTGGGCCCCTGGTCCAGCATGTTGTGTGTTGAAAATCAACCGGGGAGCATCAAGGAGGTTGGGGATCATCTCAACGTAGTCCGTTTAATTTTTCATGGCAATTTGGGTGGATAAACGGGGGAAACGGCGTAAACAAGGCATTTTTAGGCCAAATCAGTGATCTATAGCCCACGATTTTAGAGGTGGGCCTGGGATTCGGGCGTCCTATGGGCCAAAAATTGACCGGAGCATGCCATGGAGGTTGGAGATCATCCTATTAAGGTCCGTTTAATTTTTCAAGGCCATTTGGGTGGACAAATGGGCAAAACGGCACGAACGAGGCATTTTTAGGAAAAATCGGTGTGCTATATAGCCCATAATTTTGGGGGTGGGCCAGGGGTCCGGGTATTTTGTGGGCCAAAAATCAACCGGGGCGTGCGAGGGAGGTTGGGGATCATCCCATATTGTTCGTTTAAAATTTCGTGGCCATTTGGGTAGACAAACCAACAAAACGGCGCGAACGGAGCATTTTTGAGCCTAATCGGTGTGCTATAGCCCACGGTTATGGGGGTGGGCCTAAAGTGTGGGGTTGCTGTGGGCCAAAAATCGACCGGAGCATACTAGGAAGGTTGGGAATTATCCCAGTGTGGTCCGTTTAATGTTTTTGTGGCCATTGTTGTAGATAAATAGGCGAAACGGCGCGAACTAGGAATTTTTGGGCCAAATTGGTGTGCTATAGCCCACAATTTTGGGGGTGGGCCCAGGGTTCGGACATGTTGTGGGCCAAAAATTGACTGGGGTATACCAGAGAGGTTGTGAATCATCCCAGTAAGGTCCGTTTAATTTTTAGTGGCCATTTGGGAGGACAAACGGGCGAAACTATGCGAATGGGGCATTTTCGGGCCAAAGGGGTGTGCTATAGCCCATGGTTTTGGGGGTGGACCCTGCGTTCGGGCATTTTGTGAGCTAAAAATTTATCGAGGCGTGCCAGGGAGGTTGGGGATCATCCCAGTGTAGTCCGTTTAAATTTTTATGGCCGTTTCATTGTACAAATGGGTAAAATGGCACGAACGGTACCTTTTCGGGCCAAATAGGTGTGCTATGCCCATAGTTTTGGGGGTGAGCCCGGGCGTGCTGTGGGCCAAAAATCTACTGGGACATGCTAGGGAGGTTGGGGATCATCCAGTATGGTCTGTTTAATTTTTTGTGGCCATTTCGATGGACAAACGGGCGAAATGGCACAAACGGGGCATTTTTAGTCCAAATAGATTTGCTATAGCCCACGGTTCGTGGTGGGCCCCGTGGTCCGGGCATGCTGTGGGCCGAAAATTGACCGGCGCATGCCAGAGAGGTTGGGGATCGTCCAAGTGTGGTCCATTTAAATTTTCGTCGCCATTTGGGTGGACAAACGGGCGAAATGGCGCGAACAAGGCATATTTAGGCTAAATCGGTGTGCTATAGCCCACGGTTTTGGGGGTGGGCCCAGGGTCCGAGCGTGTTGTTTGCCGAAAATCGACCGAGGCATGCCAGGGAGTTTGGGGATCACCTAGTATGGTTCGTTTAATTTTTTATGTCCATTTGGGAGGATAAATGGGCGAAACGGCGTGAATGGGGCATTTTTCAAGCCAAATCGATGTTCTATAGCCCCCCGATTTCCCCCGATTTCGGGGGTGGGCCTTGGATCCGGGAGTGCTGTGGGCCTAAAATCGACTGGGGCTTTCCAGGGAGGTTGGAGATCATCCCAGCGTGTTCCATTTAATTTTTTATGGCCATTTGGGTGGACAAAAGGCAAAATGGCATGAATTAGGCATTTTTGGGCCTAATCGATGTGCTATAGCCCACAGTTTTGGGGATAGGCCCAAGGTTCGGGCGTTCTATAGGTTGAAAATCTATGAAGGCATACCAGCGAGGTTGGGGATCATCCCGGTGTGGTCCGTTTAAGTTTTCATGGCCATTTGGATCGACAAACGGGCAAAACGGCACAAACGGGGCATTTTTAGGCCAAATTGGTGTGCTATAACCCACGGTTTCAGGGGTGAGCTGGTGGTCCAGGCGTGCAGTGGGCCGAAAATCAACTGGGGCATGCCAGGGAGGTTGGGGATCATCCCAGTGTTGTTCGTTCAATTTTCCGTGGCTATTTGGATAGACAAACGGGTGAAATAGCCCAAACAGGGCATTTTTGGGCTAAATCGGTGTTCTATAGCCCACTGTTTTATGGGTGGGCCCGGGGTCCGAGGTAGGTTGGGGATATCCCAGTATGGTCCGTTTAATTTTTCATGGCCATTTGGGTGGACAAGCGGGCGAAACGGCACAAATAAGGCATTTTCGAGCAAAACCGGTGTGCTATAGCCCACGATTTGTGGGGGAACCCGAGTTCCGGGCGTGCTGTAGGCCAAAAATTAATCGGGGCAACACAGGTAGGTTAGAGATCATCCCAGTATAGTCCGTTTAATATTTCGTGTCCATTTGGGTGTGAAACGGCGAGAACAGGGCATTTTCGGGCCAAATCGGTGTGCTATAGCCCACGGTTTTGGGGGTGGGCCCGGGGTTCGCTCGTGATATTAGCCAAAAATCGACCGAGGCATGTAAGGGAGATTGGGAATCATCCCAGTGTTGTTCGTTTAATTTTTTTGTGGCCGCCTGGGTGGACAAATGGGTAAAACGGCGGGAACGAGGCATTTTTTGGACAAGTTGGTATGCTATAGCCCACGGTTTTAGGGGTGGGCCCGGTGTTCGAGCTTACTTTGGGTTGATAATCGATCGTGGTGTGCCAGGAAGGTTGTGGATCATCCCAGTGTGGTCTATTTAATTTTTCATGGCTATTTGGTTGGATAGACGATGAAATGATGCGAACGGGGCATTTTCAGGCCAAATCGGTGTGCTATTGCCCATGGTTTTGGGGATCATCCTAGTGTAGTCCATTTAATTTCTTATGTCCATTTGGGTGGACAAACAGGCAAAACGGTGCGAACGGGGCCTTTTCATGCCAAATTGGTGTTCTACAGAGCACGATTTCAGGGTTAGGTCCGTGAGTGTTGTGGGCCGAAAATCTATCGGGGCGTGCCAGGGAAGTTGGGGATCATCCCAGCGTGGTCCATTTAATTTTTCGTGGCTATTTGGGTGGATAAACGGACGAAACAGCGCAAACGGGAAATTTTTTGGCCAAATCGGTGTCCTATAGCCCACAGTTTGAAGGGTGGGATCGGGGTCCAAAAATAGACTGGTGTATGCCAAGGAGGTTGGGGATCGTCCCAGTGTCATCCGTTTAATTTTTTTATGGCAATTTGGGGGCACAAACGAGTGAAACTGCATGTACGGAGTATTTTCAGGCCATGTCGGTGTGCTATAGCCCATGATTTTGGGAGTGGGCTTGAGGTCTGAGCATGCTATTAGAAAAAAATTGACCTGGGCATGACAGAGAGGTTTCGAATAATCTCAGTGTGGTCCATTTAATTTTTTGTGGCCATTTGGGTGGACAAGGGGGCATTTTTAGGCAAAATCGGTGAGTTATAGCCCACGGTTTTGGGGGTGAGCCTGAGGTATGGGCGTGCTGTGGGCCAAAGATAAACCAAGGCGTGCCAAGGAGGTTGGGGATCATCCAAGTGTGGTCCATTTAATATTTTGTGGCCATTTAGGTGGACAAACGGGCAGAACGGCGTGTACGGGGCATTTTCGGGCCAAATCGGTGTGCTATAGCCCTCAGTTTTAGGGTTGGGCCCATGGCCCGGTGTGCTGTAGGTCAAAAATCAATCGAGGCATTCTTGGGATGTTGGGGATCGTCCCAGTGTGGTCCGTTTAACTTTTCATGGTAATTTGGGTGGACAATCAGGCGAATCGGGTCGAATAGGGCATTTTCAGGCCAAATCGGTGTGCTATAGTCCACGGTTTTTGGGATGGGCCTGGTGTTTGGGCGTGTTGTGGGCCGATAATCGATTGAGTTATGCTAAGGAGGCTGAGGATCATCCCTATGTGGTTCGTTTAATTTATCATATCCATTTGGGTGCACAAACGGTCGAAATGGCATGAACAGAGCATTTTCAGGGAAAATACGTGATCTATAGCCCATGGTATCGGGGGTGGGGTGGGGGTCTAGGCATGCTGTGTTCCAAAAATTGATCGGGGCATGCCAGGGAGGTTGGAGAACATCCCAGTAAGGTTCGTTTAATTTTTTATGGCCTTTCGGGGTGGATAAACGGGCGAAACTGCATGAACGGGGTATTTTCGAGCCAAATCGGTGTGTTATTGCCCTCGATTTTGGGGGTAGTCCTGGGGTCTGGGGGTGCTGTATGGAAAAAATAGATCAGGGCGTGCTATGGAGGTTGGGGATCGTCCTAGTGTGGTCCGTTTAATTTTTCGGGGCTATTTCAATGGACAAACGGGTGAAACGGTGTGAACAGGTCATTTTTGGGCCAAATCAGTGTGCTATAGCCCATAATATTGGGGTAGTGCCCAGGTTTCAGGTGTGCTGTGAGCCAAAATTAACCTAGGCATAATAGGGAGGTTGGGTATCGTCCTAGTGTGATATGTTTAATTTTTTGTCGCCATTTGGGTGGGCAAACGGGCGAAACGGCATGAACGGAGTATTTTTGGGCTAAATCGGTGTGCTATAGCCCATGGTTCTAGGGTTGGGTCCAGGTTCCGGGCGTGCTATAGGTCAATAATCAATCGGGGCATGCTAGGGAGGTTAGATATCATCCCGGTATGGTCCGTCTAATTTTTCATAGCCATTTGCGTGGACAAACGGGTGAAACGGCGGGAACTGGGCATTTTCAGGCCAAATTGGTGTGCTATAGCCCATAATTTTGGGGGTGGGCCTGGGGTCCGGGCGTGATGTGGGCCGAAAATCCATTGGGGTAAGCCAGGGATGTTGGGGATCATTCCAGTGTGGTCCGTTTAATTTTTCGTGGCCATTTGGGTGGATAAACAGGCGAAATGACGTGCAAGGGGCATTTTCGAGCCAAATCGATGTGCTATTGCGAACAGTTTTGGGGGTAGGCCTGGGGTCCGGTCGTGCTCTGGGCCAAAAATCGATCGGGACAATACAGGGAGGTTGGGGATCATCCCAGTTTGGTCCGTTTAATTTTTTAGGGCCATTTGGGTGGACATATGGGCGAACCGATGTGAACGGGAGGTTTTTAGGACAAATCGGTGTGCTATAGCCCATGATTTTGGGAGTGGGCCCAGGGTCCGAGTATGCTATTAGACAAAAATTGACCAGGGCGTGACAGGGAGGTTTTGGATAATCTTAGTGTGGTCCATTTAATTTTTTGTGGCCATTTGGGTGGACAAACTGGCAAAACGATGCGAACGGGGCATTTTTGGCAAAATCGATGTGTTATAGCCCACGGTTTTGGGGGTGAGCCCGAGGTATGGCCGTGCTGTAGGCCAAAGATAAACCGAGGCATGTTAGGAAGGTTGGGGATCATCCAACTGTGGTCCGTTTAATTTTTTGTGGCCATTTAGGTGGACAAACGGGCGAAACAATGTGTACGGGGCATTTTTCGAGCCAAATTGGTGTGCAATAGCCCACAGTTTTAGGGTTGGGCCCATGGCCGTATGCTATGGGCCAAATATCAATCGGGGCTTACTAGGGATGTTGGGGATCATCCTAGTGTGGTCCATTTAATTTTCCATGGCCATTTGGGTGGACAATCAGGCAAATCGGGTCGAACGGGGCATTTTTGGACCAAATCGGTGTGCTATAGTCCACGATTTTTGGGGTAGGCCCGATATTCGGGTATGCTGTGGGCCGATAATCAACTAGGTTATGCTAGGAAGGCTGGGGATCGTCCCTGTGTGGTCCGTTTAATTTATCGTAGCCATTTGGGTTGACAAACGGCCGAAACGGCGTGAACAAAGCATTTTCAGGCAAAATCGGTGGTCTATAGCCCATGGTATCGGTGGTGGATTGGGGGTCTAGGCATGCTGTGTTCCAAAAATCAATCGGGGCATGCCAGGGAGGTTGGAGATCATCCCAGTATGGTTCATTTAATTTTTTGTTGCCTTTTGGGTGGATAAACGGGTAAAACTGCATGAACGAGGTATTTTTGGACCAAATCGGTGTGCTATATTGCCCATGATTTTGGCGGTAGGCCTGGGGTCTGGGCGTGCTGTGTGCCAAAAATAGATCGTGGCATGCCACAGAGGTTGGGGATCATCCTAGTGAGGTTTGTTTAATTTTTCGAGGCTATTTTAATGGACAATGGGCAAAACGGTGCGAACGGGTCATTTTTGGGCCAAATCAGTGTACTATAGCCCATAATTTTGGGGTTGGGCCCAGTTTTCAAGTGTGCTATGAGCCAAAAATTAACCGGGGCATGATAGGGAGGTTGGGGATCATCCCAATGTGATCCGTTTAATTTTTTATCGCCATTTGGGTGGACAAACGGGCGAAACGGCATGAACGGAGCATTTTCGGGTGAAATCGATGTGCTATAGCCCACGGTTCTAGGGTTGGGATAGGGGTCCGGGCGTGATGTAGGTCAATAATTGATCGGGGCATGCCAGGGAGGTTAGATATCATTCCAGTATGGTCCGTTTAATTTTTTATAGCCATTTTTATGGACAAATGGGTGGAACGGCATGAATGAGGCATTTTCAGGCCAAATTGGTGTGCCTGGGGGTGGGCCTGGGGTCAGGGCATTCTGTGGGCCGAAAATCTATCGGGGTTAGCGAGGGAGGTTGGGGATCATCCCAGTGTGCTCCGTCTAATTTTTCGTGGCCATTTGGGTGGATAAACAGGAAAAATGATGTGCTAGGGGCATTTTCGAGCCGAATCGATGTGCTATTACCAACGGTTTTGTGGGTAGGCCCGGGGTCCGATCGTGCTCTGGGCCAAAAATTAATCGGGCCATGCCATGGAGGTTGGAGATCATCCCAGTATGGTTCGTTTAATGTTTCGTGTCCATTTGGATGGACAAACGGGCAAAACTGCGTGCCCTAGGGCATTTCGAGACAAATCGATTTGCTATAGCTTATGGTTTTGGGAGTGGGCCCAGGGTTCGGGCATATTGTGGGCCAAAAATTAACTAGGGCATGCCAGGGAGGTTGAGGATCATTCCAACATGGTCCGTTTAATTTTTTATGGCTATTTAGGTGGACAAACAGGCGAAATGGCGCGACAGGCGCATTTTCGAGCAAAATTGGTGTGCTATAGCCAACGGTTTTGGGGATGGGCCCGGGGTCCAAGCGTGCTGTAGGCTAAAAATCGACCGAGGCATGGCAGGGAGGTTAGGGTTCATCCCAGTATGGTCCGTTTAATATTTCATGGCTAGTTGGGTAGACAAACTGGTGAAACGATGCGAATAGGGCATTTTTCGGGCTAATTCGTTGTGCTATCGCCCACGATTTTAGGGGTGGGCCCGAGGTCTTGGCGTGCTGTAGGATAAAAAATGATTGGGGCATGCTAAGGAGGTTGAGGATCATCCCAGTATGGTCCGTTTAATTTTCCGTGGCTATTTGGGTGGACAAACGGGCTAAAAAGCATAAACGGAACATTTTTTGGCTAAATCGGTTGCTATAGCCTACAGTTTTGGGGGTGGGTCTAGGGTTTGGGTATGCAGTTGGCTGAAAATCGACCGAAGCATGCCAGGGAAGTTGGGGATCTTCCCAGTATGGTCCGTTTAATTTTTTGTGACCATTTGGCTGGTCAAACGGGCAAAACGACATGAATAGGGCATTTTTGGGCCAAATCAGTGTGCTATAGCCCACAGTTTTGGGGGTGGGCCCGGGGTCCGGACGTGCTATAAACCAACAATGAATTGGGGCATGCCAGGGAGGTTTGGGATCATCTCAATATGGTTCATTTAATTTTTCGTGGCTATTTGGCTGGACAAAATGGCGAAACGGCGTGAACGGGGCATTTTCAGCCTAAATTATTGTGCTATCGCTCATGGTTTGGAGTGGTGGGCCCAGGGTCTTGGTGTGCTGTGGGACAAAAATTGACTGGGGTATGCTAGGGAGATTGGGGATCATTGTAGTGTAGTCCATTTAATTTTTTGGGGCCATTTGGGTGGTCAAACGGGCGAAACAGCGTGAACGGGGCATTTTTGGGCCAAATCATTGTGCTATCGCCTATGGTTTGGGTGGTGAGCCCAGGGTATTGATGTGGTATGGAACAAAAATCGACTGGGGTATGCTAGGGAGATTGGGGATCATTGTAGTGTGGTCCATTTAATTTTTTGGGGCCATTTGGGTGATCAAACAGGCGAAACGGCGCGAAAGGGACAATTTAGGGCCAAATAGGTGTGCTATAGCCCACGATTTTGGGGGTGGGCTCGGGGACCAGGCGTTCTGTGGATCAAAAATCAACCGGGGCATGCTAGGGAGGTTGGGGATCATCCCAATATGGTTTGTTTAATTTTTTATGACCATTTGGGTGCACAAACATGGCATTTTCGTGCCAAATAGGTGTGTTGTAGCCCACAGTTTTAGGGGTGGGCTCTGGGCTTAGGCGTGCTGTGGACAGAAAATCGATCAGGGCGTGCCAGAGAGGTTGAGGATCATCCCAGTATGGTCCATTTAATTTTTTGTGGCTATTTGGGTAGATAAACGGGCAAAACAGCGTGACCAGAGCATTTTTGGGCCAAATCGATGTACTATAGCCCACGATTTCGGGAGTGGGCTCGGGGTTCGGGCGTCTTGTGTGCCAAAAATCGATCGGTGTATGCTAGGGAGGTTGGGGTTTATCCCAGTGTGGTTCGTTTAATTTTTTGTGGTCATTTGGGTGGACGAACTGGCAAAACGACACGAACGGAGCATTTTCAGGCTAAATCGATATGCTATAGCCCATAGTTTTGGGGTTGAGCCTGGGGTCCGAGCGTTCTGTGGGTCGAAAATTGACCGGGCCATGCCACGGAGGTCTGGGATTGTCCCAGTATGGTCCGTTTATATATTCGTGGCTGTTTTCATGGACAAACAGGTGAAAAGGTGCAAATAGGGCATTTTTGAGCCAAATTGGTGTGCGATAGCCTATGATTTCGGGGGTGAGCCCAGGGTTCAGGCGTGCAACGAGCTAAAAATCAATTGGGGAATTTTAGGGAGGTTGGGGCTCATCCTAGTGTGGTCCATTTAATTTTTGTGGCCATTTGGCTGGATAAACGGGCAAAACAGCACGAACGGGGTATTTTTGGGCCAAATTGGTGTGCTATAGCCCACGGTTTCGAGGGTGGGCCTGGGGTCTAGGCGTCCTATGGGCTAAAAATCGATCGGGGCTTGCCAGGGGGGTTGAGATCATCCCAGTGTGGTCCGTTTAATTTTTTAATACCATTTGGGTGGACAACCAGGCAAAACGACATGAACGCGACATTTTCAAACTAAATCGGTGTGCTATAGCCCACAATTTCAGGGGTGGGTGGTGTGTTCGGGCGTGCTGTGGGCCAAAAATCAATCGGGGCATGCTAGGGAAGTAGGGGATCGTCCTAGTGTGGTCCGCTAAATTTTTCGTGGTCATTTGGATGGACAAACTGGCAAAACAGTGTGAACAAGGCATTTTTGGGCTAAATTGGTGTGCTATAGCCCACGGTTTTGGGAGTGGGCTCGGGGTACGGGCATGCTGTGGGCTGAAAATTGACTGGGGCATGCTAGGGAGGTTGGGCATCATCCCAGTATGGTCCGTTTAATTTTTCTTTGCCATTTGGGTGGACAAACGGACGAACTGCGTGAACGGGGCATTTTTTGGCAAAATTTGTGTGTTATAGCGCACGATTTTGGGGTGGGCCCAGGGTTCGGGTGTGCTGTGGGCCAAAAATTGAACTGTGCATGCCAAGGAGGTTGAGGATCGTCCCAGTGTGATCCGTTTAATTTTTCCTGGCTATTTGTGTGGACAAATGGGTGAAACTGCATGAACAGGGCATTTTCGAGCCAAATAGGTGTGCTATAGCCCACAGTTTTGGGGGTGGGCCCGAGGTATGGGTGTGTTGTATGCGAAAAATCGAACGGGTCATTCCAGGGAGGTTGGGATCATTCCAGTGTGATCCGTTTAATCTTTTTGAGCCATTTTGGTGGACAAACGAGCGAAACGACGCGAACGGGGCATTTTCAGGCCAAAATTGGTATGCTATAGACCACGGTTTTGCGGGTGAGCCTGGGGTTCGAGCGTACTGTGGGCCAAAAATCCATTAGGGCATGCCAGGGAGGTTGGGGATCATTCCAGTATAGTCCATTTAATTTTTCGTGGCCATTTGGATGGATAAACAGGTAAAATGGTGCGAAAGGGGCATTTTTAGGCCAAATTGGTGTGCTATTGCCAGCGGTTTTGGGGGTGGGCTCGGGGTTCGATCGTGCTGTCGGTCAAAAATCAATCGGGGTATGACAGGGAGGTTAGGTATCATCCCAGTGTGGTCCATTTAATTTTTCGTGGCATTTGGATGGACAAATGGGAAAAACAGCGTAAATGGGGTATTTTTAGGATAAATTGGTTTGCTTTAGCCCTCGGTTTCAGGGGTGGGCCCGAGGCTCGGGCATGCTGTAGGCCAAAAATTATATGGGGCGTGCCAGGGAGGTTGGGGAGCTTCCCAGTATGGTCCGTTTAATTTTTTGTGGCCATTTGGCTGGACAAACGGGCGAAACGGCGCTACATGTGCATTTTCAGGCAAAATTGGTGTGCTATAGCCAACGGTTTTGGGGATGGGCTCGGGGTCCAGGCGTGTTGTGGGCTGAAAATCTTCCGGGGCATGGCAGGGAGGTTGGGGATCATTGCAGTATGGTCCGTTTAATATTTTGTGGACATTTAGGTGGACAAACTGACGGAACAACGCGAATGGGGCATTTTTGGGCCTAATCGTTGTGGTATCGCCCACGATTTCTGGGGTGAGCCAGGGGTCTTGGCGTTCTGTGGGTCAAAAATTGATTGAGGCATGCCAGGGAGGTTGGGAATCATTTCAGTATGGTCCGTTTATTTTTTCCGTGGCTATTTGGGTAGACAAACGGGTGAAACGATGCAAACAAGGCATTTTTGGTCCAAATCGGTTGCTATAGCCTACAGTTTTTGGGGTGCGCCCAGGGTTCGGGCGTGTAGTAGGCCGAAAATTGACTTGGGTGTACTAGAGAGGTTGGAGATCGTCCTAGTTTAGTCCGTTTAAATTTTTGTGGGGTTTTGGCTGGTCAAACGGGCAAAACGACACGAACAGGGCATTTTTGGGCCGAATTGGTGTGCTATAGCCCACGGTTTTGGGGGTGGGGCTAGGGTTCAGGCATGCTGTTGGCCAAAAATCGATAGGTGCATGCCGGGGGGTTGGGGATCATGCCAGTATGGTCCGTTTAAATTTTTGTGGCCTTTTGGGTGGACAAACGGGTGAAACGGCATGAACAAGGCATTTTTTGGCTAAATCGGTGTGCTATAGCCCACGGTTTTGGGGGTGGGCTCGGTTTTCGGGCATGCTGTAAACCAAAAATTGATCGGGGTATGTCAGGTAGGTTGGGGATCATCTCAGTGCAATTCATTTAATTTTTTGTGGCCATTTGGGTGGACAAACTGGCGAAACAGCGTGAACGAGACATTTTCAGGACAAATCGTTGTGTTATCGCCCACGGTTTGGGGGTGGGCCCGGGGTCTAGTTTTCTGTAGGATAAAATTCTACTGGGGTATGCTAGGGAGGTTGGGGATAGTTCTAGTGTGGTGTATTTAATTTTTTGGGGCCATTTGGGTGGACAAACGGGAAAAACAGCGCGACTGGGGCATTTTTGAGCCAAATCGATGTGCTATAACCCACGGTTTCGGGAGTAGGCCCGGGGTTCGGGCGTGCTGTGGACTGAAAATCGACCAGGGCATGCCAGTGAGGTTGGGATTATTCCAGTGTGGTCCGTTTAATTTTTTATCGCTATTTGGGTGGACAAAAGGGCGAAACGACATGAACGGGGCATTTTCAGGCCAAAGCGGTATGCTATAGCCCATAGTTTTGGGTGTGGGCCCGGGGTTCAAGCGTGCTTTGGGTTGGAAATTGACCGGGGCATGCCACGGAGGTTGGGATTGTTCATGTGTGGTCCATTTATTTTTTTCGTGGCTTTTTGCATGGACAAATGGGTGATAAGGTGCAAACGTGACATTTTCGTGCCAAATCAGTGTGCGATAGCCTATGATTTTGGTGGTGGGCCTGTGGTTCAGGCATGCAGCCAGTCAAAAATCGACTGGGGCATTTCAGGAGGTTGGGGCTCATCCCTGTATGGTCCGTTTAATTTTTTGTGGCTATTTAGCTGGACAAACGGGTGAAACAGCGTGAATAGGGTATCTTTGGGCCAAATCGGTGTGCTATAGCCTACGGTTACGGGGGTGGGCCAGGGGCCTAGGTGTTCTATGGGTCAAAAATTGACAGGGGCATGTTAGGGAGGTTGGGGATCATCCCAGTATGGTCCGTTTAATTTTTGTGGCCTTTTGTGTGGATAACCGAGCAAAATGGCACGAACAGGGCATTTCTAGGCCAAATCAGAGAGCTATAGCCCACGATTTTGGGGGTGGGCATGCGGTCCGGGCGTGCTCTGAGCCAAAAATTAACCTAGGCGTGCCAAAGAGGTTGGGGATCATCCCAGTATGGTTCGTTTAATTTTTTGTGGCTATTTGGGTGGACAAACGAGTGAAACGACATGAATGGGGCATTTTCGAGCTAAATCGGTGTGCTATAGCCTACGGTTTTGGGGGTGGGCTCAGGGTTCAGGCGTGCTGTCGGCTAAAAATCAATTGGAGCTTGTCAAGGAGGTTGAGGATCATCCCAAAGTGGTCTGTTTAATTTTTTTCTGGCCATTTGGGCAGATAAATGGGCGAAATAACGCGAACAGGGCATTTTTTAGCCAAATTGGTGTGCTTAGTACATGATTTCGGGGGTGGTCCAAGGGTCCCGGTGTGCTGTGGGCCAAAAATTGACCAGGGCTTGCCAGGGATGTTGATGATCGTCTCAGTGTGGTCCATTAAATTTTTTGTGTCCATTTGGGTGGACAACCAGGCGAAACGGCACGAATGCAGAATTTTTGGACCAAATCGGTGTGCTATAACCCACAGTTTCAAGGGTGGGCGCTGGGTTTGGGCGTGCTGTGGGTCAAAAATTGATCGAGATGTGCGAGGGAGGTTGGGGATCATCCTAGTATGGTTCGTTTAATTTTTCTTAGACATTTAGGTGGACAAATTGGCGAAACGGCATGAACGAGGCATTTTTGGGCCAAATTAGTGTGCCACAGCCCATAGTTTTGGGAGTGGGCCCGGGTTCTGGGCGTGTTATGGGACGAAATCGACTAGGGTATGCCAAGGAGGTTGGGGTCATCCCAGTATGGTCCGTTTAATTTTTCGTGGCTATTTGGGTAGACAAACGGGCGAACGGGGCATTTTCGGGCAAAATCAGTGTGCTATTGCCCACGGTTTCGGGGATGGGCTCAGGATCTGGGCGTGCTGTGGTCTGAAAATCGACTGGTGCATGCCAAGGAGGTTTGCGATTATCTCAGTGTGGTCCATTTAATTTTTTGTGGCTATTTGTGTGGACAAACGAGCAAAACTGTGGGAATGGAGCATTTTCAGGCCAAATAGGTGTGCTATAGCCCACGGTTTTAGGGGTGGGCCTGGGGTATGGGCGTTCTGTATGCCAAAAATCAAACGGGGTGTGCCAGGGAGGTTGGGGATCATCCCAGTGTGGTCCATGTAATTTTTCGGGGCCATTTGGGTGGACAAACGGGTGAAACGGCGCGAACGGGGCATTTTTGTGCCAAATCGATGTACCCATGGTTTTGGGGGGGCCCGAGTCTGGGCGTGCTATGAGTTGAAAATTGATCGGGGCATGACAGGGAGGTTGGGGGTCGTCCTAGTGTGGTCTATTTAATTTTTAGTGGCAATTTGGGTTCACAAATGGGCGAAAAGATGCGAACGAGGCATTTTCGATCCAAATTGGAGTGCTATTATAGCCCACAGTTTCGGGGGTGGTCCTGGGGTTCAGGCATGGTGTGGGCCAAAAATCAATAGGGGCGTGCCAGGGAGGTTGGGGATCATCTCAGTGTGGTCCGTTTAATTTTTCATGTCCATTTGGATGGACTAATGGGCAAAAAGGCACGAACGGGGCATTTTTCGACCAAATTGGTGTGCTATAATCCACAGTTTCGGGGGTGGGCCCTGGTTTGGGCATACTGTAGGTCTAAAGTCGATCGGTCCATGCCAGGGATGTTGGGGATCATCCTAGTGTGGTCCGTTTAAGTTTTTGTGTCCATTTGGGTGGACAAATGGGTGAAACGGCGCGAATGAGACAATTTTGGGCTAAATCGGTGTGCTATAGCCCATGCTTTTGGGGGTGGGCTCGAGGTTTGGGATCCTCCCAGTGTGGTCCGTTTAATATTTCATGGCTATTTGGGTGGAAAAACGGGTGAAACGGCTTAAACGGGGCATTTTCGGGCCAAATTGGTGTGCTATAGCCCGTGGTTTCATGGGTGGACCTGGGGTCCGGGCGTGTTGGGCTTTGAAAATCGATCGGCCTACGCCAGGGAGGTTGGGGATCGTCCCGGTGTGGTTCATTTAATTTTTCATGGCCATTTATGTGGACGAAGGGGCAAAACAGCACGAACGGGGCATTTTTGGGCAAAGTTGGCGTCTTATAGCCCACGATTTTGGGGGTGGGCCTGGGGTCCGGGTGTGCTATAGGCCAAAAATTGACTGGAACATGCCAGGAAGGTTAAGGATCATCCTAGTATGGTCCGTTTAATATTTTATGGCCATTTGGGTGGACAAACGGGCGAAACGATGCGAATTTGGCATTTTCAGGCCAAATCGATGCGCTATAGCCCATGGTTTTGGGGGTGGGATCGGGGTCCGTGCGTTCTGTGGACCGAAAATTGATTGGGACATGCCATAGAGGTTGGGAATTGTCCTAGTGTTGTCTGCTTAATTTTTTTGTGGCCATTTGGGTGGACAAACGGGTGAAACAACGCGAACGAGGCATTTTTGGGCCAAATTGGTGTGCTATTGCCCACGGTTTCAGGGGTGGGCTCGGGATCCAGATGTGTTGTTGGACGATAATCGATCGGGGCATGCCAGGAAGGTTAGGGATCATCCCAGTGTGGCCCGTTTAATTTTTCATGTCAAGGAGGTTGGGGATCGTCTAAGTGTGATCCGTTTAATTTCTTATGGCCATTTGGGTAGACAAAAGGGCGAAACGGCATTTACAGGGCCTTTTTGGGTCAACTCAGTGTGCTATAGCCCACGGTTTTGGGGGTTGGTCTGTGCTGTTGTGGGCCAAAAATCTACCGGGGCATACCAGGGAGGTTTAGGATCGTCCCAATGTGATCCGTTTAGTTTTTGTGGCTATTTGGGTGTACAAACTGGTGAAGCGGCACAAAAGGTGCATTTTTTAGCCAAATCGGTGAGCTATAACCCACGGTTTAGGGGGTTGGCATGGGGTACGGGCGTGCTGTGGGTCGAACATCTACCAGTGCATGCCAAGGAGGTTGGGGATTATCCCAGTGTACTTTGTTTAATTTTTCATGGCCATTTGGGTGACAACGGGCGAAACTACATAAAAGGAGCATTTTTAGGGCCAAATCCGTGTTCTATAGCCCACGTTTTTGGGGGTGGGCCAGGGGTCTGGGCGTGCGGTGGGCCAAAAATTGATCGGGGCATGGCAGGGAGGTTGGGGATCATCTCAGTGTGGTCCGTTTAAATTTTTGTGGCCATTTGGGTGGATAAACGGGCAAAACGGCGCAAATAGAGCATTTTCGGGCCAAATCGGTGTGCTATAGTACACGATTTTGGGGGTGGGCATGGGTCCCAGCGTGCTGTTGGCCAAAAATCGATCGGGGCATGCCAGGGAGGTTGAGGATCATCTCTGTGTGGTCCGTTAAATTTTTTGTGGCCATTTGGGTGGATAACCAGGCGAAACGGCACGAACGCGGCATTTTTGAACGAAATCAGTATGCTATAGCCTACAGTTTCAAGGGTGGATGCTGGGTTCGGGCATTCTATGGGGCAAAAATTGATCGGGGTGTGCGAGGGAGGTTAGGGATCATCCTAGTATGGTCCGTTTATTTTTTCGTGGCCATTTGGGTGGACAAACTGGCGAAACGGTATGAACTAGGTATTTTTTAGCTAAATTGGTGTGCTATAACCTACTATTTTGGGAGTGGGCCCGGGGTCTGGGCGTGTTGTGGGCTAAAAATTGACTGGGGCATGCCAGGGAGGTTGAGGGTCATCTCAGTATGGTTCGTTTAATTTTTCGTGGCTATTTGGGTGGACTAATGGGCGAACGAGGCATTTTCGGGCAAAATTAGTGTGCTATAGCCCACAATTTTAGGGGTGGGCCCAGGGTTCAGGCGTTTTGCGGGCCAAAAATCGATCGGTGCATGACAAGGAGGTTTGCAATCGTCCCAGTGTGGTCCGTTTAATTTTTCGTGGCTATTTGTGTGGAAAAATGGGTAAAACTGCGTGAACGGAGCATTTTCAGGATAAATAGGTGAGCTATAGCCCACAGTTTTAGGGGTGGGCTCGGGGTATGGGCGTTCTGTATGCCAAAAATAGAACAGGGTGTGCTAGGGAGGTTGGGGATCATCCTAGTGTGGTCCATTTAATTTTTTGAGGCCCTTTGGGTGAACAAACGAACGAAACGTCGCGAACGGGGCATTTTTGGTCCAAATCGGTGGGCCCACAATTTTGGGGGGGCCCAGAGTCCAAGCGTGCTGTGAGTTGAAAATTGATCGAGGTGTGATAGGGAGGTTGGAGATCGTCCCAATGTGGTCTATTTAATTTTTAGTGGCCATTTGGGTTGATAAATGGGCGAAACGACCTGAACAGGCATTTTATGTCCAAATCGATGTGCTATTATAGCCCACAGTTTTAGGGGTGGGCCTACTATTCAGGTATGCTGTGGCCCAAAAATCAATCGGGGCGTGCCAGGGAGTTTGGGGATCATCCCAGTGTGGTCCGTTTAATTTTTCATGTCCATTTGGATGGAGTAACGGGCAAAAAGGCGCGAATGGGGTATTTTTTGACCAAATCGGTGTGCTATAGTCCACGGTTTCGGGGGTGGGCCTTGGTTCGAGCATGCTGTAGGTCTAAAATCGATCGGGGCATGCCAGGGATGTTGGGAATCATCCAGTGTGGACCGTTTAATATTTTGTGGCCATTTGGGTGGACAAACGGACGAAACGGCGCGAATGAGACATTTTCGGGTTAAATCGGCATGCTATAACCCATGGTTAAGGGGTTGGGCCCAATGTTTGGGATTTCTATAGGTCAAAAATCTACCGGGGCATGCCAGGGAGGTTAGGGATCATCCCAGTGTGGTTCATTTAATATTTCATGGCCATTTGGGTGGACAAACGGGTGAAACAGCGCAAATGAGGCATTTTCGAGCTAAATCGGTGTGCTATAACCCACAATTTCAAGGGTGGGCCTGGGGTCCGGGCATGTTGTACTTCGAAAATCGACCGGGGCATGCCAGGGAGGTTGGGGATCGTCCCAGTGTGGTCTGTTTAATTTTTCATGGCCATTTGTGTGGATGAAGGGGCGAAACAGCACGAATGGGGATTTTTGAGCAAAATTGGTGTGCTATAGCCCACGATTTTGGGAGTGAGCCCGGGGTCCGGTTGTGTTATTGGCCAAAAATTAACTGGGGCAGGCCAGGGAGGTTGGGGATCATCCCAGTATGGTCCGTTTAAAATTTTATGGCCATTTGGGTGGATAAACGGGCAAAACAGCGCGAATGGTTCAGTTTTAGGCCAAATCGGTGCACTATAGCGCATGGTTTTGGGGGTGGACCCGCGGTCCGGGCGTGCTCTGGGCCAAAAATTGATCAGGGCATGCCAGGGAGGTTGGGAATCATCCTAGTATTATCTGCTTAATTTTATTGTGGCCCTTTAGGTAGACAAATGGGCAAAACGGTGCGAGCAAGGCATTTTCGAGCCAAATTGGTGTGCTATAGCCGACGGTTTCGAGGGTGGGCTTGTGGTCCGGGTGTGCTGTGGGACGATAATCGACCAGGGCGTGCCAGGAAGGTTAGGGATCATCCCAGTGTGGTTTGTTTAATTTTTCATGGGCATTTGGGTGGTTGAACGGGCAAAACGACACGAACGGGGAATTTTTGGGCCAAATTGGTGTGCTATAGCTCGCGGTTTTGTGGGTGGGCTCTGGGTCCGGGTGTGCTGTAGGTCAAAAATCGACCGGGGCATGCCAGGGAGGTTTTGGATTATCCTAGTGTGATCCGTTTAATTTCTTATGGCCATTTGGGTAGACAAACGGGCGAAATGGCATTTACGGGGACTTTTTAGGCCAAATCGGTGTGCTATAGCCCACGGTTTTGGGGGGTTGTCTATACTGTTGTGGGCCAAAAATCTAACGGAGCGTGCCAGGGAAGTTGGGGATAGTCCTAGTGTAATTATTTTAATTTTTTGTGGCCATTTGGGTGGACAAATGAGCGAAGCAGCACAAACGGGGCATCTTTTAGCCAAATCGGTGTGCTATAGTCCATGGTTTAGGGGGTGGGCATGGGGTTCGGATGTGCTGTGGGTCAAAAATCGATCGGTGCATGCCAAGGAGGTTGGGGATCATCCTAGTGTGCTCTGTTTAAATTTTTGTGTCCATTTGGGTTGACAACGGGCAAAACTACACGAACGGAGCATTTTCGGGCCAAATCAGTGCTCTATAGCCCACGATTTTGGGGGTGGGTCCGGGGTCTGAGCGTGCGGTGTGCCAAAAATTGATCGGGGCATGTCAGGGAGGTTGGGGATCATCCCAGTGTGGTCCGTTTATATTTTTGTTGCCATTTGTGTGGACAAATGGGCGAAACGGCGTAAACGGGGCATTTTTGGGCCAAATTGGTGTGCTATAGCGTACGGTTTCGGCGGTGGGCCTGGGGTCGCAGGATGCTGTGGTCCAATAATCAATCGGGGCATGCTAGGAAAGCTGGGGATCATCCCTGTGTGGTCCGTTTAAATTTTTATGGCCATTTGGGTGGACAAACAGGCAGAATGGCGCGAACGGGGCAATTTTAGGCCAAATCGGTGTGCTATAGCCCACGGTTTTGGGGGTGGGCCTGGGGTCCGTGTGTACTGTGGACCAAAAATCGATCGGTTCATGCTAGGGAGGTTGGGGATCATCCTAGTGTGGTCCTTTAATTTTTAATGGCTATTTGGGTGGACAAACGGCCCGAACTGCGCATTTTCGGGCTTAATCGGTATGCTATTTCAAACTACTTCAGGGGTGAGCCCGGGGTTCGGGCGTGCTGTGGGCCAAAAATCAATCGAGCCATTCCAAGGAGGTTGGGGATCATCCCAGTGTGGTCCGTTTAATTGTTCTAGGCCATTTGGGTGGATAAACGTGCAAAACGGTGCAAACGGGGCATTTTCAGGCCAAATCGATGTGCTATAGCCTACGGTTTTGGGGTTGAGCCTGAGGTCCAGGCATATTGTGGTGTAAAAATTGATCGGAGCATGCTAGGGAGATTGTATATCATCACAGTTTGGTTCGTTTAATTTTTCATGGCCATTTGGGCCAAATCAGTGTGCTATAGCGCATGGTTTTGGGGGTGGGCCGGGTCCGGGCGTGCTGTGGGCCAAAAAACAACCGAGGAATGCTAGGGATGTTAGGGATCATCGTAGTATGGTTCTTTTAATTTTTGTGGCTATTTGGGTGGACAAATGGGCGAAACGGCATGAACGGGGCATTTTCAGGTCAAATTGGTGTGCTATAGCCCACTATTTTGGGGGTGGGCCCGGGGTTCGAGCATACTGTGGGCTAAAAATATATCGAGGCATGCCAAGGAGGTTGGGAATTATCCTAGTGTGGTTCATTTAATTTATTTGCATCCATTTTGGGTGGACAAATGGGCAAAACGGAGCAAACGGGGCATTTTGGGGCCAAATCGGTGTGCTATAGCCTACGATTTTGGGGGTGGGCCTGGGGTCCAGGCATTTTGGGGGCAGAAAATCAATCGGGGCTTGCTAAGGAGGTTGGGGATCATCCCATTAACATCCGTTTAATTTTTCATGGTCATTTGGGTGAACAAACGGGCGAAAAGATGCGAACGGAGCATTTTCAAGCCAAATTAGTGTACTATAGCCCACGATTTTGGGGTTGGGCCCAGGATTCGGGAGTGCTGTGTGCCGCAAATTAACTGGGGCGTGCCATGGAGGTTGGGAATTGTCCCATTATGGTCTGTTTAATTTTTAGTGGCCATTTGGCTGGACAAATGGGCGAAACGGCGTGAACGGGGCATTTTCAGGCCAAATCGGTGTGCTATAGCTCACGGTTTCTGTGGTGGGCCCGGGGTACAAGTGTGCTGTGGGCTGAAAATCTTTTAGGGTGTGCCAGGGAGGTTGGGATTGTCCGAGTGTAGTCCGTTTAATTTTTCGTGGCCATTTGGGTGGACAAACGGGCGAAACGGCAAGAACTGGGCATTTTCGGGCCAAATTGGTGTGCTATCGCCTACGGTTTTGGGGGTGGGCCTGGGGTCCGAGCGTACTGTGGGCCAAAAATTGGACAGGGCATGCCAGGGAAATTGGGGATCATCCCAGTGCGGTCCATTTAATTTTTCGTGGCCATTTGGGCAGAAAAACAGACTAAACGGTATGAACGGGGCATTTTCTGGCAAAATCGGTGTGCTATAGCCCTCGATTTTGGGGATGGGCCTGGGGTACGGGCGTCCTGTGTGTCAAAAATAGATTGGGGAGTGCCAAGGAGGTTGGGGATCGCCGTAGTGTGGTCCGCATAATTTTTCATGGCCATTTGGAAGGACAAATAAGAGAAACGGTGTGATCGGGACATTTTTGGGCTAAATCAGTGTGCTATAGCCCACGGTATTGGGGGTGGCCTTGGGGTTCGGGCGTTCTACAGCTCGAAAATTGACCGGAGCATGCCAGGGAGGTTGGGGATCATCCCAATGTAGTCCGTTCAATTTTTCGTATGTATTTGGGTGGACAAACAGGCAAAACGGCATAAACGGGGCATTTTTGGCAAAATCGGTGTGCTATAGCCTACGGTTTTGGGGATGGGCCCGGGGTCCACGCGTGTTGCGGGCAAAAAATCTATCAGGGCATGCCAGGGAGGTTGGGGATCATCCCAGTGTAGTCTATTTAATTTTTTGTGGCGATTTTGATGGACAAACGGGTGAAACGGTGCGTACGGGGCATTTTTGGGCCAAATTGGTGTGCTATAGCCCACAGTTTTGAGGATGGGCCCCGGGCCGTGGTATGGGACAGAAAATGATCAAGGCATGCCAGGAAGGTTGAGGATCATCCCATATGGTCCATCATTATTTGGGTTGACAAACGGGTAAAACGGCACGAACGGAGCATTTTCAGGCTAAATCGATGTGCTATAGCCCATAGTTTTGGGGGTGGGACCAGGATCCGGGCGTTCTGTTGACTGAAAATCGATCGGGGTGTGCCAAGGAGGTTGGGGTTCATCCCAGTGTGGTCCGTTTAATTTTTAGTGGCAATTTAGGTCGACAAATAGGTGAAACAGGCGCGAACGAGGCATTTTCGAGCCCAATCGATGCACTATAGCCCTCGATTTCGGGATTGGCCCGGGCTTCAGGCGTTCTGTGGGCAAAAAATCAAACGAGGTATGCCAGGAAGGTTGGGGATCATCCTAGTATGGTCCATTTAATTTTTCGTGGCCATTTGGGTGGACAAGTGGGTGAAACGGCATGAATGGGGCATTTTCGAGCCAAATCTGTGTGCTATAGCCTACAGTTTTTGGGGTGGGCCTAGGATCCGGGTGTGCTGTGGACCAAAAATCGATCGGGGCATATCAGGGAGGTTTAGGATCGTCCTAGTATGATCCGTTTAATTTTTCATGGCCATTTGGGTGGACAAACGGACAAAATAGCATGAATGCAACATTTTTAGGCCAAATCGGTGAGCTATAGCCCAGAGTTTTGGGGGTGGGCTCGGGGTACGGGCGTGCTATGTGCCAAAAATCAATCGGGGCATGCTTGGGAGGTTGGGGATCATCCCAGTGTGGTCTGTATAATTTTTTGTAGCCGTTTGGAAGGACAAATGGGTGAAACGATGCCAACGAGGCATTTTCGAGCCAAATCGGTGTGCTATAGCCCATGGTTTTGGAGGTGGCCCCGGGGTTCAGTCCCGTTGTGGGTCAAAAATTGACCAGGGCATGCCAGGGAGGTCTGAGATTGTCCCAGTATGGTTCGTTTATTTTTTTGTGGCCATTTGGGTGGATAAACAGGCAAAACGACGCAAACGAGATATTTTCGGGCAAAATCAGTGTGCTATAACCCATGGTTTCGGTGGTGGGCCAGGGGTTCGAGCGTGCTATGGGTTGAAAATCGATCGGGGTTTGCCAGGGAGGTTAGGGATCATCCCAGTGTGTTCTTTTTAATTTTTCGTGGCTATTTGGGTGGACAAACAGGCAAAACAGCATGAACGGGGCATTTTCAAACCAAATCGGTGTGCTATAGCCCACGATTTTGGGTGTGGACCTAGGGTATGGGCGTGCTGTGGGCCAAAAATTAACCGAGGCGTGCCAGGGATTTTGGGGATCATCCTAGTATGGTCCGTTTAATTTTTCAAGGCCATTTGGGTGGACAAACGGACAAAATGGCGCGAATGGGGAACTTAAAGGTCAAATCGGTGTGCTATAGCACACGATTTTAAGGGTGGGCTCGGGGTCCGGGTATGTTGTGGGCAGAAAATCGACCGGGGCTTGCTAGGGAGGTTGGGGATCATCCCAGTGTTATCCATTTAATTTTTTGTGGCCATTTGGGAGGATAAACAAGCCAAACGATGCTAACTCGACATTTTCTAGCTAAATCAGTATGCTATAGCCCACGGTTTCGTGGTTGGGCTCGGGGTTTGGGCGTGTTGTGGGCTGAAAATTGATCGGTGCATGCCACGAAGGTTGGAGATCATCCCAGTATGGTCCGTTTAATTTTTCGTATCCATTTCGTTGGACAAACGGGAAAAACGGCAAGAACGGGGCATTTTTAGGCCAAATTGATGTGCTATAGCCCACGGTTTTGGGGGTGGGCCTGGGGTCCGAGCATGCTGTGGGCCAAAAATCGACCGAGGTGTGCTAGGGAGGTTGGGGATCATCCCAGTAAGGTCTGTTTAACTTTTGGTGGCTATTTAGGTGGACAAACGAGAGAAACGATGCGAACGGGGCATTTTCGGGACAATTCGATTTGCTATAGCCTATGATATTGGGGGTGGGCTCGGGTTTCAGGCGTACTTGTGGGCCAAAAATCGATCGAGGCATGCCAAGAAGGTTGGGGATCATTCCATTGTGGTCCGTTTAATTTTTTGTGGCTATTTGGGTTTACAAACGGTCGAAACGACGATAAAGGGGCATTTTCTGGCAAAATTGGTTTGCTATAGCCAACGGTTTTGGGGGTGGGCCGGGGGTCCTGGCGTTTGGTGGGCCAAAAATTGACCGGGGCATGCCAGGAAGGTTGGGGATTATCCCGTGTGGTCTATTTAATTTTTTGTGGCAATTTGAAAGATAAACGGGCGAAACAGCGTAAACGGGACATTTTTGAGCTAAATCGGTGAGCTATTGCCTACAGTTTTAAGGGTGGGCTCGAGGTCCAGGAGTGTTGTGGTCTAAAAATCAACCGGGGCATGCCAAGGAGGTTGGGGATCGTCTCAACGTGGTTTATTTAATTTTTCGTGGCTATTTAGGTGGAAAAACGGGTGAAACAGTGCGAATGGGGTATTTTCGGGCCAAATCAGTATGCTATAGCCCACGGTTTTAGGGATGGGCCCAGGGTCCAGGCGTGCTGTGGGCCAAAAATCAATCGGGGCATGCCAGGGAGGTTGGGGATCATCTTAGTGTGGTCCGTTTAATTTTCCATGGTCATTTGGGTGAAAAAATGGGCTAAACAATGCGAATGCGGCATTCTCAGGCAAAATTGGTGTGCTACAACCTTCGATTTTTGAGGTGGGCCTGGGGTCCATGCATGCTATAGGCTGAAAATCGAATGGGGTGCACCAGGGAGGTTGGGGATCATCCCAGTATGGTTCGCTTAATATCATGTGGCCATTTGGGTGGACAAATGGGCGGAATGGTACGAACGGGGCATTTACAAGCCAAATCGATGTGCTATAGCTTACGGTTTTGGGGGTGGGCTCGGGGTCTGGGCATGCTGTGGGCCAAAAATTTACTGGGGCGTGCCAGGGAAGTTGAGAATCATCCCAGTGTGGTCCGTTTAATCTATTTGTGGCTATTTGGGTGGACAAACCGGAGAAATGACGTGAACGGGGGATTTTCGGGCAAAATTGGTGTGCTGTAACCCACGATTTTGGGGTTGGGCCCGGGCTCCAGGCATGCTGCGAGCTAAAAGTTTACAGGAGCGTGCCAGGGAGGTTGGGGATCATCCCAGTATGGTCTGTTTAGGTGGACAAACGGGCGAAACAACGCGAACAGGGCATTTTCAAGCCAAATCGGTGTGCTATAGCCCATGACCTTGGGGGTGGGCCTGGGGTCCGGGCGTGATGTGGACCGAGAATCAATTGAGGCGTGCCAGGGAGATTGGGGATCATTCCAGTGTGGTCCGTTTAATTTTTTATGGCCATTTGGGAATGGGCTCGGGAATGCTATGGGCCAAAAATCTTTCAAAGCATGCCAGGAAGGTTGGGGATCGTCCCAGTATGGTCCGTTTAATTTTTTGTGGCAATTTGGGTAGACAAACGGGCGAAACGGTGCGATCTGTACAGTTTTGGGCTTAATTGGTGTGCTATGCCCGCTGTTTTAGGGGTGGGCCCGAGGTCTGGGTATGCTGTAGGCCAAAAATCGATCGGGGCATGCCAGAGAAGTAGGGAATCATCCGAGTGTGGTCCGTTTAATTTTTTGATGGCTATTTGGGTTGACAAACGGGCTAAACGGCTCGATCGGGGCATTTTTGGGCTAAATTGGTGCGCTATAGCCCACGGTTCAGTGGTGGGCCCAGTGTCCAGCCGTTCTGTGGGCCAAAAATAGATTGAGGCATGTCAGGTATGTAGTATGGTCAGTGTAATTTTTTGTGACCATATGGAAGGATAAACGGGCGAAACGACGAGAACGGTGCATTTTTGGGCCAAATCGATGTGCTATAGCCTACAGTTTTGGGGGTGGGACTTGGGTCCGGGCATGCTGTAGGCTAAAAATCTATCGGGACATGCCAGGGAGATTAGGGATCATCCCAGTGTGGTCCGTTGAATTTTTTATGGCCATTTGGGTGGATAAACGGGCAAATATGCGTGAACAGGGCCTTTTCGGGCCAAATCGATGTGCTATAGCTCACGGTTTTGGGGGTGGACCCGAGCGTACTGTGGGATAAAAATATACCAGGGCGTGCCAGTAACGTTGGGGATCGTCCCAGTGTGGTCTGTTTAATTTTTTGTGGCTATTTGGGTGGACAAACGGGCAAAACGGCATGAACGAGGCATTTTCGGGTCAAATTGGTGTGCTTTAGGCGTGGGACCAGGGTTCGGGGGTGCTGTGGACCAAAAATTAATCGAGGCATGCCAAGGAGGTTGGGGATAATTTGAGTATAGTCAGTTTAATTTTTCATCACTATTTTTGTGGAAAAACGGGCGAAACGACCCGAACGGGGCATTTCTTGGGTTAAATCGGTGTGCTATAGCCCACGGTTTTGGAGATAGGCCCGGGGTTCGAGCGTGCTGTCGGCCAAAAATTGACCGAGGTGTGCCATGGAGGTTGGGGATCATCCCTGTATGGTCCGTTTGTTTTGTCGTGGCCATTTGGGTGGACCAATGGACGAAACGGCATGAACGGAGCATTTTCGAGCCTAATTGATGCGCTATAGCCTATAGTTTTGGGGGTGGGTTCGGGGTTCGGGCGTGCTGTGGGCCGAAAATCAATTAAGGCATGCCAGAGAGGTTGGGTTTCGTCCAGTGTGATTCGTTTAATTTTACGTGGTTATTTAGGTGGACAAATGGGCAAAACGGCACAAAGTGGGCATTTTTGGGCTAAATCGGTGAGCTATAGCCCACGATTTCAGGGGTGGGCCCGATATTCGGGCTTGCTGTTTGTAAAAAATCAACTGGGGTATGCCAATGTAGTTGAGGATCATCCTAGTGTGGTCCGTTTACTTTTTTTGTGGCTATTTATGTGGACAAACTGGCGAAACGATGCGAATAGGGCTTTTTCGAGCCAAATCTGTGTGCTATAGCATACGGCTCCGGGAGTTGGCCTGGGGTTCGGCATGCTATAGGCTGAAAATTAATCGAGACATTCTAGGTAGGTTGGGGATAATCCTAGTATGGTCCTTATAATTTTTCATGGCCATTTTGGAGGATAAACGGGCGTAACGGCATAAACGGGCATTTTTGGGCTAAATCGGTGTTCTATAGACCACGATTTTGGGGTTGGGCCCGAGGTATGGGCGTGCTGTACGTCAAAAATCAATGGCGCGTATCAGGGATGTTTGGGATTATCCCAGTGTGGTTTGTTTAATTTTTCATGGCCATTTGGGTGTACAAATGGGCGAAACGATGCAAATGGGCATTTTTGGGCTAAATCGGTGTCCTATAACCCACAGTGTCGGAGGTAGGTCTAGGGTCTTGGCGTGTTGGGGGCCAAAAATCTATCGATACATGACAGGGAGGCTGGGGATCGTCCCAATGTGGTCCGTTTAATTTTTCGTGGCTATTTTGGTGGACAAACGGGCGAAACAATGCTTACGGGGTAGTTTAAGGCCATATGGATGTGCTATAGCCCACAGTTTTAGGGGTGGGCTCAGTGTCCAGGCGTGTTGTGGGCCAAAAAATAATCGGGGCATGCCACGGAGGTTGGGGATCGTCCCAGTATGGTCCATCACTATTCGGGCCAAATCGGTGTGCTATAGCCCACGGTTTTGGGGGTGTGCTCGGGGTTCGGGGGTACTGTAGGCTGAAAATCGAAAGGGGTGTGCCAGGGAGGTTGGGCTTTATCCCAATGTGGTTCGTTTAATTTTTCATGGTCATTTGGGTGGACAAACGGGCAAAACATCTTGAACGGGGCATTTTCAAGCCCAATCGGTGTCCTATAGCCTACGGTTTCGGGGGTGGCTCGAGGTTCGAGTGTTCTATGGGCCAAAAATAGATCGAGGCATGCCAAGGAGGTCGGGGATTGTCCAGTTGTGGTCTCTTTAGTTTTTTCTGGCCATTCGTGTGGACAAACGGGCGAAACGCCGCGAATGGGGCATTTTGGGCCAAAACGGTGTGTTATAGCCCACGGTTTCAAGGATGGGCGCGAGGTTCGGGTATGCTATGGGCCAAAAATTGACCAGGGCATGCCAAGGAGGTTAGGGACCATCCTAGTATGGTTTGTTTAATTTTTCTTTGCTATTTGGATGGACAAACGGGCGAAATGGCATGAACGAGGCATTTTTGGGACAAAGCGGTTTGCTATAGCCCACGATTTCAAGGGTGAGCCCAAGGTTCAGGCGTGCTGTGGGATAAAAATCAATCGAGGCATGCCATAGAGGTTGGACATCATCTCAATATGGTCCGTTTAATTTATGTGGCCATTTAGGTGGACAAACTGGCAAAATGGCACGAAGGGGGCATTTTTGGGCTAAATCGGTGAGCTATAGCCCATGGTTTAAGGGGTGGGCCCGCGGTTCGGGTGTGGTATGTGCCAAAAATTGATCGAGGAATGCCAGGTAGGTTGGGGATAATCCTAGTATGGTCCTTATAATTTTTTGTGGCCATTTTGGAGGACAAACGTGCGTAACAGTGTAAACAAGCATTTTCGAGCCAAATCGGTGTTCTATAGCCCACAGTTTCGGGGTTGGGCCTGGGGTCCGGGCGTGCTGTACGTCAAAAATCGATCGGGGTATGGCAGGGATGTTTGGGATCATCCTAGTATGGTTCGTTTAATTTTTCATGGCTATTTGGGTGTACAAATGGGCGAAACGATGCGAACGGGCATTCTCGGGCTAATTCGGTGTGCTATAGCCCAAGGTGTCGGGGATGGGCCCAGGGTCTAGGCGTGTTGTGGGCCAAAAATCTACCGAGATATGACAGGGAGGTTGGGGATTTTCCCAATGTGGTCCATTTAATTTTTTGTGACTATTTTAGTGAACAAACGGGCGAAACGACGCTTACGGGGCAGTTTTGGGCCAAATCGATGTGCTATAGCCCACAGTTTTGGGGGTGGGCCTAGGTTCCAGGCGTGCTGTGGGCCAAAAAATAATCGGGGCATGCCAAGGAGGTTGGGGATCGTCCCAGTATGGTCCATCGCTATTCGTGTTAAATCGGTATGCTATAGCCCACGATTATTGGGGTGGGCTCGGGGTCCGGGGGTATGTAGGCTGAAAATTGAATGGGGTATGACAGAGAGGTTGGTCTTCACCCCAGTGTGGTCCGTTTAATTTTTAGTGTCCATTTGGGTGGACAAATGGGCAAAACAGCACGAACGGGGTATTTTCAAGCCTAATCGGTATCCTATAGCCCACGGTTTTGGGGGTGGGCTAGGGGTTCGAGTGTTCTGTGGGCCGAAAATAGATCGGGGCATGCCATGAAGGTCGGAGATTGTTCAGGTGTAGTTCGTTTAATTTTTCCTGGCCATTTGTGTGGAAAACGGGCAAAACAGCGCGAATGGGGCATTTTTGGGTCAAATCGGTGTGCTATAGCCCACAGTTTCAAGGGTGGGCACGGGGTTCGGGCGTACTGTGGGAAGAAAATTGAACAGGGCATGCTAGGGAGGTTAGGGATCATCCTAGTGTGGTCTGTTTAATTTTTCTTTGGTAGTTCGATGGACAAACAAGCGAAACGGCATGAATGAGGCATTTTTGGGACAAAGCGGTTTGTTATAGCCCATAAGTTCAGGGGTGGGGTCGGGGTTTGGGCGTGCTGTGGGCCTAAAATTGACCGAGGTGTGCTAGGAAGGTTGGGGATCATCCCAGTATGGTCCTTTCAATTTTTCGTGGCCATTTGGGTGGACAAACGTGGAAAACAGCGCAACAGGCCCATTTTCGGGCAAAATTGGTGTGTTTTAGCCAATGGTTTTGGGGATGGGCCCAAAGTCCAGGCGTGATGTGGGTTGAAAATCGACCAGGGTGTGGCAGGGAGGTTGGGGATCATCCCAGTATGATCCATTTAATATTTCTTGGCTATTTATGTGGACAAACGGGCAATACAACGCGAACGGGACATTTTCAGGCCAAATCAGTGTGCTATAGCCCATAGTTTTGGAGATAGTCCTAGGGTCTGGGCGTGTTGTAGGCCAAAAATTGACCGGGGTATGTTAGGGAGGTTAGGGATCATCCCAGTGTGGTCAGTTTAATTTTTTGTGGCCATTTGGGTGGACAAACGGGCGAAACGACGCGAATGGGGCATTTTTGGGACAAATTAGTGGGCTATAGCCCATTGTTTCGGGGGTGAGCGCAGGGTCCGGGCGTTTTTGTAGCCGAAAAATCAATCGGGGCGTGTCAGGGAGGTTAGGGATCATCACAGAGTGCTCCGTTTAATTTTTCATGGCCATTTTTGTGGAGAAACGAGCGAAACGGCGCGAATGGGGCATTTTCGGGCCAAATCAATGTGCTATAGCCCACGATTTTGAAGGTGGGCCTTGTGACCGGGCATGTCGTGGGCTAAAAATTGATCGGGGCATGCCGGAGAGGTTAGGAATCATCCCAGTATGGTTCGTTTAATTTTTTATGGCTATTTGAGTGTACAAACGTGTTAAACGGCACGAATGAGGAATTTTCGGGCCAAATCATTGTGCTATAGCCCATGGTTATGGGAGTGGGCTCGGGGTTCGGGCATGCTAAAGGTGAAAAATCTATCAGGGTGTGCCAGAGAGGTTGGGGATCATCATAGTGTGGTCTGTTTAATTTTTCTTGGCCATTTGAAGGATAAACGGGCGAAATGGCGCAAACGAGGTATTTTCGGGACAAATCAATATGCTATAACCCATGGATTCAAGGGTGGGCCCCGGGTTCGGGCGTGTTGTGGGTCAAAAATCAATTGAGGTTAGGGATCATCTCAGCATGGTCTGTTTAATTTTTCATGGCAATTTGGATGGACAAACGGGCGAAATGACGCGAATAAGGCATTCTTGGGCCAAATCGGTGTGCTATAGCCCACAGTTTTGGGGGTGGGCCCAGGGTCCGGGGGTGCTTTGGGCCAAAAATTGATCGGGGCATGCCAGGGAGGTAGGGGAGCATCCCAGTGAGGTTATTTTAATTTTTCATGGCCAAAATCGGCACAAACAAGGCATTTTCGGTCAAAATTGGTATGCTATAGCCCACGATTTTAAGGGTGGGCCCGGGTGTGTTGTGGGCCAAAAATCGACCTGGGCGTGCTAGGGAGGTTGGGGATCATCCCAGAATAGTTTGTTTAATATTTCGTGGCCGTTTGGGTGGACAAACAGGCGAAACAGTACGAACGTGTCATTTTCGAGCCAAATCAGCGTGCTATAACCCACAATTTTGGGGGTGGGCCCGAAGTTCGAGCGATCTATGGGCCAAAAATCATTTGAGGCATGCCAGGGAGGTGGGAAATCATCCCAGTGTGATCCGTTTAATTTTTTTGTGGCCATTTTGGTGGACAAACGGGTGAAATGGTAAGAACTGGGCATTTTCAGCTCAAATTAGTGTGGTATAGCCCACGGTTTTGGGGGTGGGCTCGGGGTTCGATTGTTCTGTGGGCCGAAAATAGACTGGGTCATGCCATGAAGGTCAAGGATTGTCCAGGTGTGGTCTGTTTAATTTTCCCTAGCCATTTGTGTGGAAAACGGGCGAAACAGCACAAATGGGGCATTTTCGGGCCAAATCGGTGTGCTATAGCCCACAGTTTCAAGGGTGGGCACGGGGTTCGGGCGTGCTGTGGGCCAAAAATTGACCAGGGTATGTCAGGGAGGTTAGGGATCATCCTAGTATGGTCTGTTTCATTTTTCTTTGATAGTTCGATGGACAAACGGGCAAAACGGCACGATTGAGGCATTTTTGGGACAAAGTGGTTTGCTATAGCCCATGATTTCAGGGGTGGGCCCGGGGTTTGGGCATTCTATGGGCTCAAAATCGATCGAGGTATGCTAGAAATGTTGGGGATTATCCCAGTATGGTCCGTTTAATTTGTCGTTGCTATTTGGGTGGACAAACGGGCGAAATGGTACGACAGGCCCATTTTCGGGCAAAATTGGTGTGTTTTAGCCAATGGTTTTGGGGATGGGCTTGAAGTCCAGGCGTGATGTGGGTTGAAAATCGACCGAGGTATGGCAGGGAGGTTGGGGGTCATCCCAGTATGATCCGTTTAATATTTCTTGTCCATTTAGGTGGACAAACGGGCAAAACAACGCGAACGGGACATTTTCAGGCCAAATCAGTGTGCTATAACCCACAGTTTTGGAGATGGTCCCAGGGTCTCGACGTGTTGTGGGCCAAAAATTAACCGGGGCATGTCAGGGAGGTTGGGGATCATCCCAGTGTGGTCTGTTTAATTTTTTGTGGACATTTGGGGGGACAAATGGGCGAAACGACGCGAATGGGGCATTTTTGGGCCAAATTAGTGTGCTATAGCCCATGGTTTTGGGGGGTGAGAACATGGTTCGGGCGTTCTGTGGGCAAAAAATCAATCGAGGCGTGTCAGGGAGGTTGGGGATTATCCCAGTGTGCTTCGTTTAATTTTTCACGGCCATTTTTGTGGAGAAACGGGCGAAATAGCGGGAACGGGGCATTTTTGGGCCAAATCAGTGTGCTATAGCCCACAATTTTGAAGGTGGGCCTTGTCACTAGGCTTTTCGTGGGCTAAAAATTAACCGGGGTATGCCGGAGAGGTTAGGAATCATCCCAATATGGTTCATTTAATTTTTTGTGGCTATTTGAGTGTACAAACGTGTTAAACGGCACGAATGAGGGATTTTCGGGCCAAATCGATGTGCTATAGCCACGGTTGTGGGAGTGGGCTTGGGGTTCAAGCATGCTAAAGGTGAAAAATCTACAGGGGTGTGCTAGAGAGGTTGGGGATCATAATTTGGTCCGTTTAATTTTTCTTCGCCATTTGAAGGATAAACGGGCGAAATGGCGCAAACGGGGTATTTTCGGGCCAAATCGGTATGCTAGAGCCCATGGATTCAAGGGTGGGCCCCGGGTTTGGGCGTGTTGTGGGTCAAAAATCAATCGAAGTTGGGGACAATCTCAGCATGGTCCGTTTAATTTTTCATGGCAATTTGGATGGACAAACGGGCGAAATAACGCGAATAAGGCATTCTCGGGCCAAATCGGTGTGCTATAGCCCACAGTTTTGGGGGTGGGCCCAGGGTCCGGGCGTGCTTTGGGCAAAAAATTGATCGGGGCATGCCAGGGAGGTTGGGGATCTTCCTAGTGAGGTTAGTTTAATTTTTCATGGCCATTTGGGTGGACAAACGGGCAAAACGGCACGGATGGGGCATTTTCGGTCAAAATTGGTATGCTATAGCCCACGATTTTGAGGGTGGGATCGGGCGTGTTGTTGGCCAAAAATCGACCTGGGCATGCCAGGGAGGTTGGGGATCATCCCAGAATAGTCCGTTTAATATTTCGTGGCCGTTTGGGTGGACAAATAGGTGAAACAGTGCAAACGTGTCATTTTCGAGCTAAATCGGCATGCTATAACCCACAGTTTTTGGGGTGGGCCCGAAGTTCCGGCGTGCTGTGGGCCAAAAATCATTTGAGGCATGCCAAGGAGGTGGGAAATCATCCCAGTGTGGTCCGTTTAATTCTTTTGAGGCCATTTTGGTGGACAAACGGGTGAAACGGCAAGAACTGGGCATTTTAAGGTCAAATTGTTGTGGTATAGCCCACGGTTTTGGAGGTGGGCCTAAGGATCGGGTGTGCTGAGGGCCAAAAATTAACTGGACTGTGTCAGAGAGGTTGGGGATCGTCCCAGTATGGTTTGTTTAATTTTTCGTGGCCATTTGGGTGGACAAACGGGCAAAACTACTCGAACGGAGCATTTTCAGGCCAAATCGGTGTGCTATAGCCCACGGTTTTAGGGGTGTGCCCTACGTCCAGGCGTGCTGTGGGCCAAAAATCAACCGGGGCATGCCAGGGAGGTGGGGAATCATCCCAGTATGGTCCGTTTAATTTTTTTATGGCCGTTTGGTTGTACAAACGGGTAAAACGACGTGAACGGGGCCTTTTCGGGCAAAATCTGTGTGCTATAGTCCATAGTTTTGGTGGTGAGCCCGGGCGTGCTATGGATGAAAAATCTACCGAGGCGTACCTAGGAGGTTGGGGATCATCTCAGTGTGGTCCGTTTAATTTTTCGTGACTATTTTGGTGGACAAATGGGCAAAACGGGTCGAACCGGGCATTTTTAGTCTAAATCGGTGTGCTATAGCCCACGATTTTGGGGGTGGGCCCTGCGTCCGGGCGTACAGTGGGTCGAAAATCGACCGGGGCATGTCAGGGAGGTTAGGGAACGTCCCAGTGTGGTTCGTTTAATTTTTTATTGCCATTTGGGTGGACAAACGGGTAAAAAGGTATGAATGGGACCTTTTCAGGCCAAATAAATATGATATAGCCCACAGTTTTAGTGGTGGGCCCGGGCATGCTGTGGGCTAAAAATCTACCGGGGCGTGCCAGGGAAGTTGAAGATCATGTGGTCCATTTAATTTTTCATTGCCATTTTGATGGAAAAACGGGTGAAACGGTGTGAACGGGGTATTTTCGAGCCAAATCGGTGTGCTATAGCCCACGGTTTTTGGGGTGGGCCCGGGGTCCAAGCGTGCTGGGGGATAAAAATCGATTGGGGCATGCCAGGGAGGTTGGGGATCGTCCCAGTGTGGTCTATTTATTTTTTCATGGCCATTTGTGTGGACAATCGCGTGAAACAGCGCAAACGGGGCATTTTTGGCCAAATCAGGGTGCTATAGCCCATGGTTTAAGAGGTGGGCCCGGGGTCCGGGCGTGTTGTAGGCCAAAAATCATCCGGGGCATGCCATGAAGGTTGGGGATCCTCCGAGTGTGGTCATTTTAATTTTCGTGTTCAGTTGGGTGGACAAACGGGGAAAACGGCGTGAATGGGGCATTTTCGGGCCAAATCGGTGATCTGTAGCCCAGGGTTTTGGGGGTGGGCCCTGGGTTCGGGCGTGCTATGGTCCGAAAATTGACTGGGGCGTGCCAAGGAGGTTAGGGATCATACCAGTATGGTCCGTTTAATTTTTTATGGACATTTGGGTGGACAAACGGGAGAAACGGCGTGAACGGGGCATTTTCGGGCCAAATCGGTGTACGATGCAGCCCACAATTTTGGGGATAGGCCCGTGGTCCAGGCGTGCTATTGGCTAAAAATCGACCTGGGCGTGCCAGGGAGGTTGGGGATTATCTCAGTGTTGTTCGTTTAATTTTTTATGGCCATTTGGGTAGACAAATAGGCGAAACGACGTAAATGGGGTATTTTTAGGCTCACGATTTTAGGGGTGGGCTCGGGGTCCAGGTGTGTTATTGGCCAAAAATGATTGGGGCATGCTAGGGAGGTTGCAGATCATCCCGATGTTGTCCGTTTAATTTTTTATGGCTATTAGGGTGGACAAACGGGAGAAACGATGCGAATGGGGCATTTTTGGGCTAAATCGGTGTGCTATAGCCCATGGTTTTGAGGTGGGCTCGGGATCCGGATGTGCTGTGGACTGAAAATCAATCGGGGCATGCAAGGGAGGTTAGGGATCATCCTAGTGTGTTTCGTTTAATTTTACGTGACAATGTGTGGACAAATGGGCAAAACGATGCGAATGGGGCATTTTCGGGCCAAATCGATATGCTATAGCCCACGGTGTCGTGGGTGGACCCGGGGTATAGGTGTGCTGTGGGCCGAAAATAAACCAGGGCATGCCAAGGGGGTTGAGGATCATCCCAATGCGGTCCGTTTAATTTTTTGTGGCCATCTGGGTGGACAAACGGGCGAAACAGCGTCAACGAAACATTTTCGGGCCAAATCGGTATGCTATAGCCCTGGGGTCCGGGCGTATTTTAAGCCAAAAATTAATCGACATGTGCCATAGAGGTTGGGGATCATCCTAGTGCATTCCGTTTAATTTTTCATGGCCATTTGGGTGGACAAACGGGAAAAACGGCGCGTACAGGGCATTTTCGGGCCAAATCGGTGTGTTATAGCCCATGATTTTGGGGGTGGGCCTGGGGTCCGGGAGTGCTGTGGGCCAAAAATCGACCGGGGCATGCCAGAGACGTTAGGGATCATGCTAGTATGGTCTGTTTAACTTTTCCTGGCCATTTGGATGGACAAACGGGCAAAACGGCGCGAATGGGGCATTTTCAGGCCAAATAGGTGTGCTATAGCCTACGGTTTCAGGGGTGGGCCTGGGGTTCGGGCGTGCTGTTGGCCAAAAATTAACTAGGGCATGCCAAAGAGGTTGGGGATCATCCCAGTGTAGTCCGTTTAATTTTTTGTGGCCATTTCGATGGATAAACAGGTGAAACGGCGTGAACGGGGCATTTTCGAGATAAATCAGTTTGCTATAGCCCACTGTTTCGGGGGTAGGCCCGGGGTTCCAGCGTGATTTGGGCTGAAAATTGGCCGGGCATGCTAGGGAGTTTGGGGATCGTCCCGGTATGGTCGTTTAATTTTATGAGATTATTTGGGTGGACAAACGATTTTGGGGGTGGGCCTAGGGTCCACCCATGCTGTGGGCCAAAAATTGACCGGGGCATGGCAGAGAGGTTGGGGATCATCCCAATATGGTCCGTTTAATATTTCGTGGCCATTTGGGTAGACAAATGGGCAAAACGGCGCTAACAGGGTATTTTGGGCCAAATTGATTTGCAATAGCCCACGGTTTTAGAGGTGGGCCCGGGGTTCGGGCGTCCTATGGACCAAAAATTGATCGAAGTATGCCATGGAGGTTGGGGATCATCCCAGTGAGGTCTGTTTAATTTTTCATGACCATTTGGGTGGACAAACGGGCAAAACGGCACGAATGGGGCATTTTTGGGCATAGGGTCCAGGCGTGCTGTGGGCGGAAAATCGATCGGGGCATACCAAGGAGGTTGGGGATCATCCCTGTGTGGTGTGTTTAATTTTTTATGGCTATTTCGATGTACAAACGGGCAAAATAGCGCGAACGGGGCATTTTATGGCAAAATTGGTGCGCTATAGCCCACGATTTTGGGTGTGGGCCCTGGGTTTGGGCGTACCATAGGCTAAAAATTGACCTGGGCGTGCTAGGTAGGTTGGGGATCATCCCAGTATGGTCCGTTTAATTTTTTGTGGCTATTTGAGTGGACAAACGTGCGAAACAGCACGAACGAGCCATTTTTGGGCCAAATCGGTGTGCTATTGCCCACGGGTTTGGGGATGGGCTTAGGGTCCGGGCGTTCTATGGGCCAAGAATATACTGGGGTAGGCCAGGGAGGTTGGGGATCATCATAGTATGGTCCTTTTAATTTTTCATCGTCATTTAAAGGATAAACGGGCAAAACGGTGCAAACGGGGTATTTTCTGGCCAAATCGGATGCTATAGCTTGTGGTTTCGAGGGTGGGCCCCTGGTCCGGCATGTTGTGTGTTGAAAATCGATCGGGGAGTGTCAAGGAGGTTGGGAATCATCTTAGCGTAGTCTGTTTAATTTTTCATGGCAATTTGGGTGGATAAATGGGCGAAACGGCATGAACAAGGCATTTTTTGGCCAAATCAGTGAGCTATAGCCCACGATTTTAGAGGTGGGCCCGGGGTTTGGGCATCATATGGTCCAAACATTGATCGGAGCGTGCCATGGAGGTTGGGGATCATCCTAGTGAGGTTCGTTTAATTTTTCAAGGCCATTTGGGTGGACAAATGGGATAAACAGCACGAACGGGGCATTTTTGGGAAAAATCGATGTGCTATATAGCCTAAAATTTTGGAGGTGGGCCTGGGTCTGGGTGTGTTGTGGGCCAAAAATCGACTGGGGCGTGCGAGGGAGGTTGGGGATCATCCCATATGGTCCGTTTAAAATTTTATGGCCATTTGGGTGGACAAACCAGCAAAACGGCGTGAACAGGGCATTTTCGAGCCTAATCGGTGTGCTATATCCCATGGTTATGGGGGTGGGCCAAAAGTTTGGGGTTTTTGTGAGCCAAAAATTGATCGGAGCATGCTAGGAAGGTTGGGAATTGTCCCAGTGTGGTCCGTTTAATGTTTTTGTGGCTATTTTTGTAGATAAATAGGCAAAATGGCGCGAACAAGGAATTTTCGGGCCAAATTGGTGTGCTATAGCCCACAGTTTCGGGGGTGGGCCCAGGGTTCGGGCATGCTGTGGGCCAAACATTGACTGGGGTGTGCCATAGAGGTTGCGTATCATCCCAGTAGGGTCCGTTTAAATTTTAGTGGCCATTTGGGAGGACAAACGGGTGAATGGGGCATTTTCGAGCCAAAGGGGTGTGCTATAGCCGACGGTTTTGGGGGTGGGCCCTGCGTCCGGGCATGTTGTGAGCTAAAAATTTATTCGGGCATGCCAGTGAGGTTGGAGATCTTCCCAGTGTAGTCTGTTTAATTTTTTATGGTCGTTTGGTTGTACAAATGGATAAAATGGCATGAACGGGACCTTTTTAGGCCAAATCGGTGTGCTATGCCCACAGTTTTGGGGTTGAGCCCAGGCGTGCTGTGGGCCAAAAATCTACCAGAGCGTGCCAGAGAGGTTAGGTATTATCCCAGTATGGTCCGTTTTATTTTTTGTGGCCATTTCGGTGGACAAATGGTTGAAACAGTGCAAATAGGGCATTTTTAGGACAAATCGATGTGTTATAGCCCACGGTTGGTGGTGGGCCCAGATCCCGGCATGCTATGGGCCAAAAATCAACCAGCGCATGCCATAGAGGTTGGGGATCATCCTAGTGTGGTCCATTTAATTTTTCGTCTCCATTTGGGTGGACAAACGGGCGAAATGGCGCTAACGGGGCATTTTTAGGCCAAATCGGTGTGCTATAGCCCACAATTTTGGGGGTGGGTCCAGGTTCTGAGCATGTTGTCAGCCAAAAATCTACCGAGGTGTGCCAGAGAGGTTGGGGATCATCCTAGTATGGTTCGTTTAATTTTTCATGGCCATTTGGATGAATAAACGGGCAAAACGGCGTGAATGGGGCATTTTCGGGCCAAATCGATGTTCTATAGTCCACGATTTCGGGGGTGGGCCTTGGGTCCAGGTGTGATGTGGGCCTAAAATCGATCGGGGCTTTCCAGGGAAGTTGTGGATCATCCCAGCGTGGTCCGTTTAATTTTTTATGGCCATTTGGATGGACAAACAGGCAAAATGGCATGAATTAGGCATTTTTGGGCTAAATCGGTGTGCTATAGCCCACAGTTTTGGGAATGGGCCCAAGGTTCAGGCGTTCTATAGGCTGAAAATCTACCAGGGCATACCAGGAAGGTTGGGGATCGTTCCAGTATGGTCCGTTTAACTTTTCATGGCCATTTGGATTGACAAACCGGCAAAATGGTACAAACGGGGCATTTTTGGGCCAAATTAGTGTGCTATAACCCAAGGTTTCAGGGGTGGGCCAGTGGGCCGGGCATGCAGTGAGCTGAAAATCAGCTGGGGCATGCCAGGGAGGTTGGGGATCATCCCAGTGTGGTCTGTTTAATTTTTCATGGCCATTTGGGTGGACAAACGGGCGAAACGGCGTAAACGAGGCATTTTCGAGCAAAACCAGTGTGCTATAATCCACGATTTGTGGGGGGACCCAGGTTTCGGGCGTGCTGTAGGCTGAAAATCAATCGGGGCATCCCAAGTAGGTTAGGGATCATCCCAGAATAGTTCGTTTAATATTTCGTGTCTATTTGGGTGGACAAACGGGTGAAACGACGAGAACAGGGCATTTTCAAGCTAAATCGATGTGCTATAGCCCACGGTTTTGGAGGTGGGCCTGGGGTTCGATCGTGATGACAGCCCACAATCGACGGAGGCATGTAAGAGAGGTTAGGAATCATCTCAGTGTTATCCGTTTAATTTTTTTATGGCCGTTTGGGTGGACAAATGGGCAAAACGACGTGAATAAGGTATTTTTTGGATAAATTGGTGTGCTATAGCCCATGGTTTCGGGGGTGAGCCCAGTTTCCAAGCTTACTTTGGGTTGATAATCGACCATGGTGTGCCAGGAAGGTTGGGGATCATCCCAGTGTTGTCCATTTAATTTTTTATGGCCATTTGGTTGGACAAACGGCGAAATAATGCGAACGGGGCATTTTCGGGCCAAATTGGTGTGCTATTGCCCATGGTTTTGGGGATCATCCTAGTGTAGTCCGTTTAATTTCTTATGGCTATTTGGGTGGACAAACAGGCAAAACGGTGCGAACTGGGCCTTTTCGTGCCAAATTGGTGTGCTATAGACCACGGTTTTGGGGGTAGGTCCGTGCGTGTTGTGGGCCGAAAATCTATCAGAGCGTGCCAGGGAAGTTGGGAACCGTCCCAGCGTGGTCTATTTAATTTTTTGTGGCCATTTGGGTGGATAAACGGGCAAATCAGCACAAACGGGGAATTTTTTGGCCAAATCGGTGTCCTATAGCCCACGGTTTTAAGGGTGGGATCGAGGTCCAAAAATTGACCGGTGCATGCCAAGGAGGTTGGGGATCGTCCCAGTGTTGTCCGTTTATTTTTTCCTGGCCATTTGGGTGCACAAATGAGTGAAACTGCATGTACGGGGTATTTTCAGGCCAAGTCGGTGTGCTATAGCCCACGGTTTTGGGGGTGGGCTCGGGGTATGGCATTTTTTGGGCAAAAATTATACTAGGGCGTGCTAGGGAGGTTGGGGATCATCCCAATGTGGTCCATTTAATTTTTTGGGGCCATTTGGGTGGCCATACGGGCGAAACAACGCGAACGGGAGATTTTTAGGCCAAATCGGTGTGCTATAGCCCATGATTTTGGGAGTGGGCCCGGGGACTAAGCGTGCTATTAGATAAAAGTTGACCCGGGTTTTGAGCAAAATCGGTGTTTTATAGCCCACGGTTTTGGGGGTGAGCCCGAGGTATGGGCGTGTTGTGGGCCAAAGATAAATCAAGGTGTGCCAAGGAGGTTGGGGATCATCCCAGTGTGGTTCGTTTAATTTTTTGTGGCTATTTAGGTGGACAAACGTGCGTAATGGCACGTACGGGGCATTTTTGGTCCAAATCGGTGTGCTATAGCCCACAGTTTTATGGTTGGGCCTATGGTCCGGTGTGCTGTGGGCCAAAAATCAATAAGGGCATGCCAGGGATTTTGGGGATCGTCCCAGTGTGGTCCGTTTAATTTTTCATGGCCATTTGGGTGGTCAATCAGGCGAATCGGGTCGAACGGAGCATTTTTTGGCCAAATCGGTGTGCTATATAGTCCACGGTTTTTGGGGTGGGCCCAATGTTTAGGCGTGCTGTGGGCTGATAATCGATCGGGTTATGTCAGGAAGGCTGGGGATCGTCCCTGTGTGGTCCGTTTAATTTATCGTGGCCATTTGGGTGGACAAATGGTCGAAACGGCGTGAACAGAGCATTTTCAAGCAAAATCAGTGGTCTATAGCGGGTGGGCTGGGGGTCTAGGCATGCTGTGTTCCAAAAATCAATCGGGGCATGCCAGGGAGGTTGGAGAACATCCCAGTATGGTCTGTTTAATTTTTTGTGGCCTTTTGGGTGGATAAACGGGCGAAACTACATGAACGGGGTATTTTTGGGCCAAATCGGTGTGCTATTGCCCACGATTTTGGGGGTAGTCCTGGGGTCTGGGCGTGCTGTATGCCAAAAATAGACCGGGGCATGCCACAGAGGTTGGGGATCGTCCTAGTGTGGTCCGTTTAATTTTTTGGGGCTATTTTGATGGACAAACGGGAGAAACAGTGTGAACAAGTCATTTTTGGGCCAAATTAGTGTGCTATAGCCCACAATTTTGGGGTTGGGCCCAGGTTTCAAGTATGCTGTGAGCCAAAAATTAATCGGGGCATGATAGGGAGGTTTCAGGGGTGGGCCGGTGGGCCGGGCATGCAGTGAGCTGAAAATCAGCTGGGGCATGCCAGGGAGGTTGGGCATCATCCCAGTGTGGTTCATTTTATTTTTTGTGGCCATTTACTTGGACAAACAGGCGAAACAGTGCGTACGGGGCATTTTTGGGCCAAATCGATGTGCTATAGCCCACAGTTTTAGGGTTGGACCCATGCTCCGGTGTGCTGTGGGCCAAAAATCAATGGGGGCATGCCAGGGATGTTAGGGATCATCCCAGTGTGGTTCATTTAATTTTTTGTGGCCATTTGGGTGGACAATCAGGTGAATCGGGTCAAACGGGGCATTTTCGGGCCAAATCGGTGTACTATAGTCTACGGTTTTTGGGGTGGGCCCAGTGTTCGGGCGTGCTGTGAGCTGATAATCGATTGAGTTATGCCAGGAAGGTTGGGGATCGTCCCTGTGTGGTCCGTTTAATTTATCGTGGCCATTTGGGTTGACAAACGGACGAAACGGCATGAAAAGAGCATTTTCAGGCAAAATTGGTGGTCTATAGCCCACGGTATCGGCGGTGGGCTGGGGTCTAGGAATGCTGTGTTCCAAAAATTGATCGGGGCATGCCAGGGAGGTTAGAGATCATCCCAGTATGGTCCGTTTAATTTTTTATGGCCTTTTGGGTGGATAAACGGGCGAAACTACATGAACGGGGTATTTTCAGGCCAAATCGGTGTGTATTACCCACGATTTTGGGGGTGGGCATGGGGTCTGGGCGTGCTGTGTTCCAAAAATAGACCGGGACATGCCATGAAGGTTGGGGATCATCCTAGTGTGGTCTGTTTAATTTTTCAGGGCTATTTCGATGGACAAACGGGCAAAACGGTGTGAACGGGTCATTTTTGGGCTAAATCAGTGTGCTATAGCCCATAATTTTGGGGTTGGGCCCAGGTTTTAGGTGTGTTGTGAGCCAAAAATTAATTGGGGCATGATAGGGAGGTTGGGGATCGTCCCAGTGTGATCCGTTTAATTTTTTGTTGCCATTTGGGTGGACAAACGGGCAAAACAACACGAACAGAGCATTTTCGGGCTAAATCGATGTGCTATAGCCCACGGTTCTAGGGTTGGGCCCGGGGTCCGGGCATGCTGTTGGTCAATAATCGATCGGGGCATGCCAAGGAGGCTACATATCATCCCAGTATGGTCTGTTTAATTTTTCATAGCTATTTGTGTGGACAAACGGGTGAAACGGTGTGAACAGGACATTTTCAGGCCAAATTGGTGTGCTATAGCCCACGATTTTGGGGGTGGGCCTGGGGTCCAGGCGTGCTGTAGGCCGAAAATCCATCAAGGTAAGCCAGGGAGGTTGGGAATCATCCTAGTATGGTCCGTTTAATTTTTCGTGGCCATTTGGGTGGACAAACAGGCAAAACGACATGCAAGGGGCATTTTCGAGCCAAACCGATGTGCTATTGCCAACGGTTTTAGGGGTAGGCTTGGGGTCCGATCGTGCTCTGGACCAAAAATCAATTGGGGCATACCAGGGAGGTTGGAGTTTATCCCAGTATGGTCCGTTTAATGTTTTGTGTCCATTTGGATGGACAAACGGGCGAAACGGCGCGAATGGAGCATTTTCGAGACAAATCGATTTGCTATAGCTTATGGTTTTAGGAGTGGGCCCAGGGTTCGGGCGTGCTGTGGGCAAAAAATTGACTAGGGCATGCCAGGGAGGTTGGGGATCATCCCAACATAGTCTGTTTAATTTTTCGTGGCTATTTGGGTGGACAAATAGGCGAAATAGCGCGACAGGCGCATTTTCGGGCAAAATTGGTATGCTATAGCCAACGGTTTTGGGGATGGGCCCGGGGTCCAAGTGTGTTGTAGGCTAAAAGTTGATCGGGGCACGGAAGAGAGGTTGGGGATCATCTCAGTATGGTCCGTTTAATATTTTGTGGCTATTTGGGTAGACAAATTGGTGAAACGATGCGAACGGGGCATTTTTTGGGCCAATTCATTGTGCTATCACCCACGATTTTAGGGGTGGGCCAGAGGTCTTGGCATGCTGTAGGATAAAAATTTATTGGGGCATGCTAAGGAGTTGAGGATCTTCCCAGTATGGTCCGTTTAATTTTTTCTGACTATTTGGGTGGACAAGCGGGCGAAACAGCATAAACGGGACATTTTTTGGCCAAATCGGTTGCTATAGCCTACAGTTTTTGGGTGGGTCCAGGGTTCAGGTATGTAGTGGGCCAAAAATCAACCGGTGCATGCCAGGGAAGTTGGGGATCATCCCAATGTGGTCCGTTTAATTTTCTGTGATCATTTGGCTGGTCAAACGGACGAAACGACACAAACAAGGCATTTTTGGGCCAAATCGGTGTGCTATAGCCCACAGTTTCGGGGGTGGGCTCGGGGTCCGGGCGTGCTGTAAACCAAAAATCAATTAGGGTATGCTAGGCAGGTTTAGGATCATCTCAATATGGTTCGTTTAGTTTTTTGTGGCCATTTAGGTGGACAAACTGGCAAAACGGTGTGAACGGAGCATTTTCAATCCAAATCATTATGCTATCGCCCATCGTTTGGAGGGGTGGGCCCAGGGTCTTGGCATGCTGTGGGACAAAAATTGATTGGGGTATGCTAGGGAGATCAGAGATCATTGTAGTGTGGTCCATTTAATTTTTTGGGGCCATTTGGGTGGTCAAACCGGCGAAATGGCGAAAACGGGACATTTTTGGGCCAAATCATTGTGCTATCGCCCATGGTTTGGGGGGTGGGCCTAGGGTCTTGGCGTACTGTGGGATAAAAATTGACTGGGGTATGCTAGGGAGATTGGGGATCATTGTAGTGTGGTCCATTTAATTTTTTGGGGCCATTTGGGTGGTCAAACGGGCGAAACGACGCGAACGGGGCAATTTAGGGTCAAATAGGTGTGCTATAGCCCACGGTTTTAGGGGTGAGCCCGGGGACCGGACGTTCTGTGGGTCAAAAATCGATCGAGCATGCTAGGGAGCTTGGGGATCATCCCAATATGGTTCGTTTAATTTTTTGTGGCCATTTGGGTGCACAAACATGGCATTTTCGTGCCAAATAGGTGTGCTGTAGCCCATAGTTTTAAGGGTGGGCTCTGGGCCTGGGCGTGCTGTGGACAGATAATCGATCAAGGCGTGCCAGGGAGGTTGGGGATAGTCCCAGTGTGGTTCGTTTAACTTTTTGTGGCTATTTGGGTAGATAAATGTGCAAAACAGCGCAACTAAAGCATTTTTGGGCCAAATCGATGTGCTATAGCCCACGGTTTCAGGAGTGAGCCTGGGGTTCGGGCGTGTTATGGGCCAAAAATCAATCAGTGCATGCCAGGGAGGTTAAGGATTATCCCAGTGTGGTCCGTTTAATTTTTTGTGGCTATTTGGCTGGACAAACGAGCGAAACAACGCGAACGGGGCATTTTCAGGCCAAATCGGTATGCTATCGCCCATATTTTTGGGGGTGTTCCTGGGGTCCGAGTTTTCTGTGGGTCAAAAATTGACCGAGCCATGCCACGGAGGTTTGGGATTGTCCTAGTGTGGTCCGTTTAGATTTTCATGGTTGTTTGCATGGACAAATAGGTGAAAAGGTGCAAATGGGGTGAGCCCGGGGTCTTGGCGTACTGTGGGACGAAAATTAGGTTGACAAATAGGCGAAATGGCATGAACGGGGCATTTTTGTACCAAATCAGTGAGCTATAGCCTACGGTTTTGGGGGAGGGCCCAGGGTTCGGGAGTGCTGTGGGCTGAAAATTGATCGGGGCATGCCAGGAAGGTTGGGGATGTCCCAGTATGGTCCATTTAATACTTTCTGGCCATTAAGGTGGACAAACGGGCGAAACGGTTTGAAGGGGACATTTCGGTTTGCTATAGCCCACGGTTTTAGGGGTAAGCCCGGGGTCTGGGCGTGCTGTGAGCTAAAAATCAACTGGGGCATGCTAGAAAGGTTGGTGATCATTCCAGTATGGTCAATTTAAATTTTTGTGGCCATTTAGGTGGACAAACCGGAGAAATGGCGTGAACGGGGCATTTTTAGTCTAAATCGGTGTGCTATAGCCCACGGTTTTGAAGGTGGATCCGGGGTCCAGATGTGCTGTGGTCCAAAAATTGATCGGGGTATGCCAGCGAGGTTGGGGATAATCCCAATGTGGTCCTTTTAAATTTTTGTGGCCATTTGGTTGGACAAATGAGCGAAACGTCACAAATGAGGCATTTGCAGGCCAAACCGATGTGCTATAGCCCACAATTTTGGGGGTGGGCCTGGGCTCTAGGCATGCTGTTTGTTAAAAATTCATCAGGGCATGCCAGGGACGTTGAGGGTTACCTCAGTGTAGTCCATTTAATTTTTTGTGGCCATTTGGGTGGACAAAAAGGCAAAACAACATTGACGGAGCATTTTTGGGCAAAATTGGTGTGCTATAGCCCACGGTTTTGGGGGTGGCCTCGGGGTCCGGGGGTTCTGTGGGCCAAAAATTAATTGAGGCGGTCCAGAGAGGTTGGGGATCATCCCAGTGGGGTCTATTTAATTTTTTTGTGGTGATTTGGGTGGATAAACGGGCAAAACGGCTAGAACAGGGCATTTTTGGGCCAAATCAGTGTGCTATAGCCCGCGGTTTCAGGGGTGCACCCGGGGTTAGGGCGTGTTGTGGGTCGAAAATAGACCAGGGCTTGCCATGGAGGTTGGGGATCATCCCAGTGTTGTCCGTTTATTTCTTTATGGCCATTTGGGTGTACAAACGGGTGAAACGGCACGAACGGGGAATTTTAGGGCAAAATTAGTGTGCTATAGCCCACAGTTTTGGGGGTGGGCCCAGGGTTTAGGCGTGCTGTGGAATGAAAAATGATCGAGGGATGCTAAGGAGGTTGGGGATTATCCCAATGTGGTTCATTTAATTTTTTGTGGTCATTTGGGTGGACATACGGGAGAAACAGTGTGAATGGGGCATTTTCGGGCCAAATTGCTGTGCTATAACCTACGGTTTTGGGGGTGGGCTCGGGGTCCAGGCATCCTGTGGGCCAAATATCGACCGAGACATGCCAGGGAGGTTGGGGATCGTCCTAATATAGTTCGTTTAATTTTTTGTCGCCATTTGGGTGCACAAACGGGTGAAACGACGCGAACGGGGTATTTTTGTGCCAAATCGGTGTGTCCATGGTTTTTGCGGGGCTCGAGGTTCGGGCGTCCTGTGAGTTAAAAATCGATCGAGGCATGACAGGGAGGTTGGGGATCATCCCAGTGTGGTCGATTGAATTTTTAGTGGCCATTTGGGTTAACAAACGGGCGAAAAGATGTGAACGAGGCATTTTTTGTCCAAATTGAAGTGCTATTATAGCCCATAGTTTTGGGGGTGGGCCTGGGGTTCAGGCATGGTGTGGGCCAAAAATCGATCGGGGCATGCCAGGGAGGTTGGGGATCATCTCGGTGTGGTCCATTTAATTTTTCATGTCTATTTGGTTGGACTAATGGGCAAAAAGGCGCGAACAGGGCATTTTTCGGCCAAATAGGTGTGCTATAGTCCACGGTTTCGGGGGTGGGCCCTGGTTTGGGTGTACTATAGGTCTAAAATCGATCAGGGCATGCGAGGGATGTTGGGGATCATCCTAGTGTGGTCCGTTTAAGTTTTTGTGTCCATTTGGGTGGACAAATAGGCAAAACGACGCGAATAAGACATTTTCGGGCTAAATCGGTGTGCTATAGCCCACGGTTTTAGGGGTGGGCCCGAGGTTTGGGATCGTCCCAGTGTGGTCCATTTAATATTTCATGGACATTTGGGTGGACAAACGGGTGAAACGGCATAAACGGGGCATTTTTGGGCCAAATCGGTGTGCTATAGCCCGTGGTTTCAGGGGTGGGCCCGGGGTTCGAGCGTGTTGGGCTTTGAAAATCAACCGGGCCATGCCAGGGAGGTTGAGAATCGTCCTAGTGTGTTTCTTTTAATTTTTCATAGCCATTTATGTGGACGAAGGGGCAAAACAGCATGAACGGGGCATTTTTTGGCAAAGTTGGTGTGCTATAGCCCACGATTTTGGGGGTAGGCCCGAGGTCCGGGTGTGTTGTAGGCCAAAAATTGACTGGGATATGCGAGGGAGGTTAGGGATCGTCCCAGTATGGTCCTTTTAATATTTTATGACCATTTGGCTGGACAAACGGGCGAAACGGCGCAAATAGGGCATTTTCAGGCCAAATCGGCGCTATAGCCCATGCTTTTGGGGTGGGCTCGAGGTCTGTGCGTGCTATGGACAAAAAATTGATTGGGACATGCCATGGAGGTTTAGAATCATCCCAGTGTTATCTACTTAATTTTTTTGTCACCATTTAGGTGGATAAACGGGCGAAACGGAGCGAACGAGGCATTTTTGGGCCAAATTGGTGTGCTATAGCCCACGGTTTCAGAGGTGGGCTCGGGGTTTGGGTGTGCTGTGGGCCGATAATCAATAGGGGTGTGCCAGGAAGGTTCGGGATCATCCTAGTGTGGTCCGTTTAATTTTTTCTGGCTATTTGGGTGGTTAAACGGGCAAAACGACGCGAACGAGGCATTTTCGAGCCAAATTGGTGTGCTATAGCCCATGGTTTTGGGGGTGGGCCCTGGTTTCGGGCGTGTTGTGGGTTAAAAATCGACCGGGGCATGTCAAAGAGGTTGGATATCGTCCCAGTGTTATCCGTTTAATTGCTTATGGCCATTTGGGTAGACAAACGGGTGGAACGGCATTTACAGAGCCTTTTTGGGCTAAATCAGTGTGTTATATCCCACAGTTTTAGGGTTTGGTCTGTGCTGTTGTGGGCTAAAAATCTATCGAGGCGTATCGGGAAGGTTCAGGATCATCCTAGTGTGATTCGTTTAATTTTTTGTGGCCATTTGGGTGGACAAACTGGCGAAGCAGCACAAACGGTGCATTTTTTAGCTAAATCGATGAGTTATAACCCACGATTTAGGGGGTTGGCGTGGGGTACGGGCGTGCTGTGGGTCGAACATCAACCGGTGCATGCCAAGGAGGTTGAGGATAATCCCAATGTACTTCATTTAATTTTTCGTGGCCATTTGGGTGGACTACGGGCGAAACTACACGAACGAAGCATTTTCAGGCAAAATCGATGTTCTATAGCCCACGTTTTCGGGGGTGGGCCTGGGGTCCCGGCATGCTGTGGGCCAAAAATTGATCGAGGCATGCCAGGGAGGTTGAGGATCATCTCGGTGTGGTCCGTTAAATTTTTTGTGGCCATTTGACTGGACAACCAGGCGAAACGGCACGAACGCGACATTTTTGAACGAAATCGATATGCTATAGCCTATAATTTCAAGGTGGGCACTGGGTTCGGGCGTTCTATGGGGCAAAAACTGATTGGGGTGTGCGAGGGAGGTTGGGGATCATCCCAGTGTGGTCCGTTTAATTTTTTGTGGCCATTTGGGTGGACAAACAGTAGAAATGGCATGAACTAGGTATTTTTAGGCCAAATTGGTGTGCTATACCCTACGGTTTTGGGAGTGGGCCCAGGGTCTGGGCGTGTTGTGGGCTGAAAATCGACTGGGGCATGCAAAGGAGGTTGGAGGTCATCCCGGTATGGTCCATTTAATTTTTTGTGGCTATTTGGGTGGACTAAAGGGTGAACGATGCATTTTCGAGCAAAATCAGTTTGCTATAGCCCACGATTTTGGGGGTGGGCCGGGGGTCCGGGTGTGTTATGGGTCAAAAATCGACCAGTGCATGCCAAGGAGGTTTGCGATCATCCCAATATGGTCCGTTTAATTTTTCGTGGCTATTTGTGTGGACAAACGGGCAAAACAGTGTGAACGGAGCATTTTCAGGCTAAATAGGTGTGCTATAGCCCACGGTTTTGGGGGTGGGCCCGGGGTATGGGCGTTCTGTATGCAAAAAATAGAACGGGGTATGCTAGGAATGTTAGGGATCATCCCAGTCTAGTTCATTTAATATTTTGGGGCCCTTTGGGTGGACAAACGGGAGAAACAGTGCAAACGGGGCATTTTTGGTCCAAATCGGTTTGCCTACGATTTCGGGGGGGCCCGGGGTCCAGGCATGCTGTGAGTTGAAAATCGATCGAGGCGTGACAGGAGGTTGGGGATCGTCCCAGTGTGGTCTATTTAATTTTTAGTGGCTATTTGGGTTGATAAACGGGCGAAACAACGTGAACGGGGTATTTTTGATGTCCAAATCGATGTGCTACTATAGCCCACAGTTTCAGGGGTGGGCCTCAGATTCAGGCATGCTGTGGGCCAAAAATCGATCGGGGCGTGCCAGGGAGGTTGGGGATCATCCCAGTGTGGTCCGTTTAATTTTTCATGTCCATTTGGATGGAGTAACAGGCAAAACGGCACGAACGGGGTATTTTTCAACCAAATTGGTGTGCTACAGTCCACGGTTTCAGGGGTGGCCTTGGTTCGATCGTGCTGTAGGTCTAAAATCGATCGGGGCATGCCAGGAATATTGGGAATCATCCCAGTGTGGTCCGTTTAATTTTTTGGGGCCATTTGGGTGGACAAACAGGTGAAACAACATAAACGGGGTGTCTTCAGGCTAAATCAGTGTGCTATAGCCCATGATTTTTTGAGGGCCTGAGGTCCAGGAGTGTTCTGGGCTGAAAGTCGACCGGAGCATTCCAGGGAGGTTGGGGATTATCCCAGTGTGGTCAGTTTAACTTTTTGTGGCCATTTGGGTGGACAAACGGGCGAAACGGCATGAACGGGGAGTTTTTAGGCCAAATCGATGTGCCACAATCCACAATTTTAAGGGTGGGCCCGGGGTTCGAGCGTGTTATGGGTTTAAAATTAATTGAGGCATGCCAGGGAGGTTGGGAATTGTCCCAGTGTGGTTCGTTTAATTTTTGTGGCCAATTAGGTGGACAAATGGGCGAAACGGCATGAACAGGGCATTTTCAGGCTAAATCGGTGTGCTATAGGCCTACGGACCACGATTTCGAGTTTGGGACCAGGGTCCTGGCGCGCTGTGGGCTGAAAATTGACTTGGGCATGCCAGGGAGGTTTGGGATTCTCCCAATGTGGTCCGTTTAATTTTTCGTGGCCATTTGGGTGGACAAACGGGGAAAACGATGCAAACGAGGTTTTTTGGGGCCAAATAAGTGTGCTATAGCCCAGGGTTTTAGGGGTGGACCCGAGGTATGAGCGCTCTGTGGGCCTAAAATAGATCGTGGAATACCGGGGGGGTGAGGATCACCCCAGTATGGTCTGTTTAATTTTTTGTGGCCATTAAGGTGGACAAACAGGAAAATCGGTGCGAATGGGGCATTTTCAGGCCAAAACTGTAGGCTATAGACCACGATTTTGGGGGTGGACTCGGGCTTCGGGTGCTCTGTGGGCTAAAAATCGATCGAGGCGTGTCGGGGAGGTTAGAGATCGATCCGGTGTGGTCTGTTTATTTTATCGTGGCCATTTGGGTGGGCCCAAGGTTCGGGCGCACTCTGGTCCAAAAATTGACCAGGGCATGCCAGGGAGGTTAAAAATTATTCCAGTTCGGTCCGTTATTTCTTTCGTGGACATTTAGGAGGACAAACGGGCAAAACAGCATGAACAGGGCCTTTTTAGGCCAAATCGATGTGCTATAGTCAACGGTTTTTGGGGTGGGCCCGGGATCCAGGCGTGCTGTGGGCCAAAAATCAACCGGGGCATGCCAGGAAAGTTGGAGATCATCCCAGTATGGTCCAAAAAAATTTTAGTGGTCATTTGGGTGGACAAAAGGGCGAAACGGGGAATTGTTGTACCAAATTAGTGTGCTATAGTCCACGATTTTGAGGGTGGGCCCAAGTTTTCGAGCACACTGTGGGATGAAAATTGACTGAGGCATGTCAAGGAGGTTGGGGATTGTCTTAGTGTGGTTCGTTTAATTTTTTATGGCCATTTTGGTGGACAAACTTGCATAACGACATGAACTTAGCGTCTTCAGACCAAACTGGTGTGCTATAGGCCACAATTTTTGGGGGGTTTCGAGTTTCGAGCGCGTTGTGGGCTAAAAATTGATCGAGGCATGAAAGGGAGGTTGGGGATCGTCTCGGTGTAGTCCATTTAATTTTTCATTACTATTTAGGGGACAAACGAGCGAAACGGTTCGAACTGGGCATTTTTGGGTCAGATCAGTGTGCTATAGCCAATGATTTCAGGGGTGGGCCGAGGGTCTGGGTACGCTTTGGGCCACAAATCAACCGGGACATGCTAGGGAGGTTGGGGATGATCCCAGTATGGACCGTTTAATTTTTAGTGGCTATTTGGGTGGACTAACGGGCAAAACGGTACAAATGGGGCATTTATGGGCCAAATATGTATGCTATAGCCCACGGTTTTGGGGGTGGGATCGGGGTTCGGACGCGTTGTAGGGCAAATATCGAACGGGGCGTGCCAGGGAGGTTGATGATCATCCCACTATGGTCCATTTATTTTTTTAAGGCCATTTGGGTGGACAAACGAGCGAAATGGCATGAACGGGGCATTTTTGAGCCAAATCGGTGTGCTATAGACCAAGGTTTCGGGGGTGGACCCGGGTTTTGGGCGTACTGTATGCCAAAAATTTACCGGGGCATGCCAGGGAGGTTGGCGATCGTCCTAATGTGGTCCGTTTAATTTTTTGTGGCAACTTGGGTGGAAAAACTAGCAAAACGATGCGAAGAGGGAATTTTCTGGCCAAATCGGTGAACTATAGCCCATTATTTTGGGGAAGGGCCCGGGGTCCCGACGCGTTGAGCATCAAAAATTTATCGGGGCATGCCAGGGAGGTTGGGGATCACCCAAGTATGGTCCGTTTAATTTTTATGGCTATTCAGGTGGACAAATAGGCAAAATGGCATGAACGGTGCATTTTTAGACTAAATCGGTGTGCTATAGCCCACGGTTTTGAGGGTGGGCCCGTGGTCCAGGCATGCTGTGGGCCAAAAAATCAATTGGAGCATGGCAGAGAGGTTGGGGATCATCCTAGTGTGCTTTGTATAATTTTTCGTGGGTATTTGGATGGACAAATGCGCGGAACGGCACGAACGGGGCATCCTCGGGACAAATCAGTGTGCTATAGCCCATGATTCGGGGGTGTGCCCGGGATTCGGGCGCGCTTTAGGCTAAAAATCGACAAAGGCGTGCTAGGGAGGTTGAGTATTGTCCTTGTGTGGTCCGTTTAATTTTTCTTGGCCACTTGGATGGACAAACGGATGAAACGGCGCGAACGGGGCACTTTCGGGCCTAATTTGCATGCTATAGGCCATGATTTCGGGGGTGGGCTTGGGGTCCGGGAACGCTGTGGGCTGAAAATCGACTGGGGCGAGCCAGGGAGGTTAGGAATCATTCCAGTGTGGTCCAATTATTTTTTCATGGCAATGTAGGTGGACAAACGGGTGAAACGACGTGCACGGGGTATTTTCGAGCCAAATCGGTGTGCTATAACCCACGATTTTGGGGGTGGGCTCAGGGTCCGAGTGCTCTGTGGGTCAAAAATTAACTAGGGCATGCCAAGGAGGTTGGGGATCGTCCTAGTGTGGTCCGTTTAAATTTATGTGGCTATTTAGGTGGACAAACGGGAGAAACAGCGTAAATGGGGAATCTTTAGGCCAAATCAGTGTGCTATAGCCCACAGTTTTGTGGGGGCCTAGGATTCGGGGTCCGAGAGTGTTCTGGGCTAAAAGTCAATCGGGGCATGAAAGGGAGGATGGGGATCGCCGCAGTGTGGTTTGTTTAACTTTTTGTGGCTATTTGGGGGGACAAACCGGCAAAACAGCGTGAACGGGGCATTTTTGGGCCAAATCAGTGTGCTATATCCCATGATTTTAGGGGTGGACCTGGGGTCCGAGTGCGCTGTGGGCCGTTAGTCGACTGAGGCATGCCAGGGAGGGTGGGGATCATCTCAGTGTGTTCCGTTTAATATTTTATGGCTATTTGGGTAGGAAAGTGGGCGAAACGGCATGAACAGGGCATTTGTAGGCCAAATTTGTGTGCTATACCCCACGGCTTCTGGGGTGGGCTTGGGGTTCGGGCGCACTGTAGACTGAAAATCAACTGAGGTGTGCTAGGGAGGTTGAGGATCATCCCAGTGAGATTCCTTTAATTTTTCGTGGCCATTTGGGTGGACAAACGGGCTAAAAGGCACAAACAGGGCATTTTTGGGCCAAATCGATCTGCTATAGCCCACAATTTTGGGGGTGGGCTTGGGGTCAGGAAGTGCTGTTGTCTGAAAATCAATTGGGGCATGCCAGGGAGGTTATGAACTATCCAAATATGATCTGTTAAATTTTCTGTGGCCATTTGGGTGAACAAACGGGCAAAACGGCATGAACGGGGCATTTTCAGGCTAAATCAGTATGCTATAGCCTACAGTTTTGAGGGTGGGCCTGGGGTCCGGGCACACTGTGGGCCAAAAATCAATTGAGGCGTACCAGGGAGGTTGGGATTATCCCAGTGTGGTCCATTTAATTTTTTGGGGCCAATTGGCTGGACAAACGGGCGAAATAGCAGGAACGGGAAGGTTTTGGGCCAAATCGGTGTGATATAGGCCTACAAACCATGGTTTTGGGTTTAGGCCTAGGTTACAAGTGCGCTGTGGGCCGAAATTTGACTGGGGCATGCCAGGGAGGTTGGGGATCGTCCCAGTGTGGTCCATTTCATTTATCGTGGCCATTTGTGTGGACAAACGGGTGAAACGGTGCAAACGGGGCATTTTTGGGCTAAATAGGTGTGCTATAGCCCTGGGTTTCGAGGTGGGCCCAGGGTCCAAGCATGTTGTGGGACTAAAATCGATCGGAGGATACTAGGGGGATTGAGGATCATCCCAGTATGGTCCGTTTAATGTTTTGTGGCCATTTAGGTGGACAAACGGCCAAAATAGCGCGAACGGGGCATTTACAGGCCAAATCGGTGGGCTATAGACCACGGTTTTGGGGGTGGGATCAGGGTCCGGGCATACTGTGAGCCGAGAATTGATCAGGGCATGTCAGGGAGGTAAGGGATCATTTCATTATGGTCCGTTTATTTTTTCATATTAATTTGGGTAGAATAATGGGCGAAACGGCGTGAACAGGTCATTTTCTGGCCAAATCAGTGTGCTATAGCCCACAGTTTCAGGGGTGGGCCCGGGGTCTGGGCGCTGTGGGCCAAAAATTGATCGAGCCATGCCAGAGATGTTAAGGATCATTCCAGTGTAGTTCATTAATTTTTTCGGGTCCATTTGGTTGGACAAATGGGTAAAACAGCGTGAACGGGGCATTTTCGGGCCAAATTGCTGTGCTATAGCCTGCAGTTTTAGGGATGGGCCCGAGATCCGATAGCACTGTGGGCTGAAAATCGACCGGGGCATGCCAGGAAGTTGGGGATCGTCACAGTATAGTTCGTTAAATTTTTTGTGTCCATTTGGATGGACAGATGGGTGAAATGACATAAACGGGGTATTTTCGAGCCAAATCATTGTGCTATAGCCCAAGGTTTTAGGAGTGCTCGAGGTCTGGGGGTATTGTGGGACAAAAATTGATGAAGGCGTGCCAAGGAGGTTGGGATCGTCCCAGTGTGGTCCATTTAATTTTTCGTGGCCATTTGGGGGACAAACGAGCAAAACGGCGTGAACGGGGCATTTTCAAGTCAGATTGGTTTGCTATAGCCAATGATTTTGGGGGTGGGCCTAGGGTATGGGTACGCTGTGGGCCTTAAATCAACCAGGGCATGCCAGAGATATTGGGGATCATCCTAGTATGGTCCGTTCAATTTTTAGCGGCCATTTGGATGGACCAACGGGTGAAACGTCATGAACGGGACAGTTACAGGGCAAATCTCTGTGTTATAGCCCATGGTTTTGGGGGTGGGCCCAGGGTTAAGGCGCGCTGTGGGGAAAGTTTTGACCTGGGCGTGCCAGGGGGGTTGAGGATCGTTCTAGTGTGGTCCATTTAATTTTTCATTGCCATTTGGGTGGACAAACGAGTGAAACGGCATGAACGGAGCATTTTTGGGCCAAATCTTTGTGCTATAGCACACGGTTTCGGGGATGGGCCCGGGGTTCGGGTATACTGTAGACCAAAAATAGACTGAGGCGTGCCCAGGAGGTTGGGGATCATCCCAATATAGTTCGCTTATTTTTTCGTGGAAACATGGATGGACAAACGGGCGAAATGATGTGAACGGTGCATTTTCTGGCCAAATCTATATGCTATAGCCCACAGTTTTGGAGGCGAGCCCAGGTTTCGGGCACGTTGAGGGCTAAGAATTGATCGGGGCATGCCAGGGAGGTTGGGGATCCTCCCAGTATGGTCCATTTAATTTTTCGTGCCATTTGGATGGACAAACGGGTGAAATGGAATGAACGGTGCATTTTCAGGCCAAACCGTTGTGCTATAGGCTACGGTTTCAAGGGTGGGCCCGCGATTCGATCGTGCTGTGGGCCAAAAATTGATCGAGGCATGCCAGGGAGGTTGGGTATCGTCCCAGTGTATTCCGTATAATCTTTCATGGGCATTTGGGTGGACAAATGGGCGAAATGGGGCGGACGGGGCATCTTCGGGCCAAATCGGTGTTCTATAAGCCTACAATTTCGGGGGTACACCCGGGGTTTGGGTGCATTGTAGGGTGAAAATCCACCAAAGTGTGCTAGGGAGGTTGTGAATCATCCCAGTATGGTCCATTTAATTTTTCTTGTCCATTTGGGTGGACAAACGGGCGAAATGGTGCGAACGGGGTACTTTCGAGCCTAATCGGTGTGCTATAGCCCTTGATTTTGGGGGTGGGCTCGGGGTCCGGGCACCCTGTAGGCCAAAAATTGGCCAGAGCAAGCCAAGAAGGTTAGGGATCATTCCAGTGTGGTTCGATTGTTTTTTCGTGGCCATTTGGGTAGACAAACGGGCAAAACGGCATGAACGGGGCATTTTTGGGCCAAATCGGTGTGCTATAGCCCACGGTTTCGGGTATGGGCCCGGGGTCTGGGAGCGCTGTGGGCCAAAAATCGAATGAGGCATGCCAGTGAGGTTGGGGATCGTACCAGTATGGTCAGTTAAATTTTTTATGACAATTTGGGTGGATAAACGGGCGAAATGGCGCAAATGGGGCATTTTCATTCCAAATCAGTGTGCTATAGCCCATGATTTTGGGGGTGGGCCGGGGTTTCGAGTGCGCTGTGGGCCAAAAACCTACTAGGGCATGCCTGGGAGGTTGGGGATCATCCCAGTGTGGTCCATTTAATTTCTCGTGGCCATTTGAGTGGACGAACGGGAAAACAACGCAAACGGGGCATTTTATGGCCAAATTGATGTGCTATAGCCTATGATTTTGGGGGTGGGCCCGGGGTTCGAGCGCGCTGTGGGTCAAAAATATATTGGGGCGTGCCAGGGAGGTTATGGATTATCCCAGTGTGGTCCATTTAATTTCTCGTGGACATTTGGGTGAACAAACAAACGAAACGGCACGAACGAGGCATTTTTGGACTAAATCAGTGTGCTATAGCCCACAGTTTTGAGGGTGGACCCAGGGTTCGGGTGCGCTATGGGCCAAAAATCTAACGAGATATGCCAGGGAGGTTAGGGATCTTCCCAATGTGGTCCGTTAAATTTTTTGTGGTTATTTAGGTGGACAAACGGGTGAAACGGCAAGAACATGGCATTTTCGTGCCAAATCGGTATGCTATAGCCCACGATTTCAAGGGTGGGCTCGGTTCCGAGTGTACAGTTGGTCAAAAATCGATTGGTGCATGCCAAGGAGGTTGGAGATCGTCCTAGTGTGGTTCGTTTAATTTTTTATGGCCATTTGGGTGGATTAACAGGCGAAACGACATTTTCAGGGCATTTTCGGGGCCAAATTGGTGTGCTATAACCCAGTGGGTTGAGGATCGTCCCAGTGTGGTCCATTTAATTTTTTGCGGCCATTTCAAAGGACAAACAGGCAAAACGGCGTGAACGGATAATTTTCAGGCCAAATTGGTGTGCTACGGTTTTAGGGGTGGGTCCGTGGTCCAGGCGCGCTATGGGTCAAAAATTAACCGGGGCGTGCCAAGGAGGTTCTGGATTATCCTCGTGTGGTCCGTTTAATTTCTCTTGGCCATTTTGGTGGATAAACGGGCAAAACGGCATGAACGAGGCATTTTTGGGCTAAATCAGTGTGCTATAGCCCACGATTTTGGGGGTGAGCCTGGGGTTCGGGCACGCTTAGGGCCAAAAATTGATCGAGATGTGCTAGGGAGGTTGGGGATCATCCCAGTGTGGTACATTTAATTTTTTATGGCCAATTGAGTGAACAAACGGGTGAAATGGCACGAACGGGGCATTTTTGGGCTACATTGGTGTGCTATAGGCCTTCAAACTACGATTTTAGGTTTGGGCCCAGGGTCCAAGCGTGCTATGGGCCAAAAATTGACTAGGGCATGCCAGGGAGGTTTAGGATTGTCCCAATGTGGTCCGTTTAATTTTTTGTGGCTATTTGGATGGACAAACGGCCGAAACGGCGTAAACGGGGTATTTTTGGGCCAAATAGGTGTTCTATAGCTCAAGGTTACGGGGGTGGGCATAAGATCTGAGTGCGTCGTGGGCCTAATATCGATCGGCGCATACCAGGGGGATTAAGAATCATCCTAATATGGTCCGTTTAATTTTTTGTGGCCATTTGGGTGGACAAACGGGCAAATCGGTGCAAATGGGGCATTTTCAAGCCAAAACTGTGGGCTATAGACCACGATTTCGGGGGTGGGCTCGGGGTCCGGACGCGCTATGGGCCGAAAATCGACCGAGGCGTGTCGGGGAAGTTAGGATCGATCCAGTGTGGTCCGTTTATTTTTTCGTGGCCATTTGGGTGGACAAACAGATGAAACGGCTTAAACGGGTCATTTTTAGGCCAAATCAATATGCTATAGCCCATGGTTTCTGGGGTGGGCCCAGGGTCCGGGCGTGCTGTGGTTCAAAAATCGACCAAGGCATGCCAAGGAGGTTAAAAATTATTCCAGTGTGGTCCGTTATTTCTTTCATGGACATTTGGGTGGACAAACTAGTGAAACGGCGTGAACAGGACATTTTTGGGCCAAATCAGTGTGCTATAGCCTATGGGTTTTGGGGTGGGCCCGGGATCTGGGCACGCTGTGGGACAAAAATCAACTGGAGCATGCCAGGGAAGTTGGGGATCATCCCAGTATAGTCCGTTAAATTTTTAGTGGCCATTTGGGTGGACAAAAGGGAGAAACGGCAGGAACGGGGAATTGTCGTACCAAATTGGTGTGCTATAGCCCACGGTTTTGGGGGTGGGCCTAAGGTTTGGAGCGCACTGTGGGCTAAAAATTGACTGAGGCATACCAGGGAGGTTGGGGATCATCCTAGTATGGTCCGTTTAATTTTTCATAGCCATTTTGGTGGACAAACGTGCAAAACGACATGAACTTGGCATCTTCAGACCAAATTGGTGTGCTATAGCCTACATTTTTTGGGGGGCTCGAGGTCCGGGTGCATTGTGGGCCAAAAATCAATTGAGGCATGCCAGGGAGGCTGGGATAGTCCCAGTGTGGTCTCTTTAATTTTTCGTGTCTATTTAGGGGACAAACGAGCGAAATGGCTTGAACTGGGCATTTTCGGGTCAAATCAGTATGATATAGCCAACGATTTTCGGGGTGGGCTGAGGGTCTGGGTACGCTTTGGGCCACAAATTAACTGGGGTATGCTGGGGAGGTTGGGGATCGTCCCGCTGTGGACCGTTTAATTTTAAGTGGCTATTTGGGTGGACCAACAGTCAAAACGGCATGAACGGGGCATTTGCGGGCCAAATATGTGTGCTATAGCCCACGGTTTTAGGGGTGGGACCAAGGTTCGGGCGCACTGTGGGGAGAATATCGATCGGGGTATGCCAGGGGATTTATAATTGTCCCACTATGGTTCATTTAATTTTTGGTGGCTATTTGGGTGGACAAACGAGACAAACGGCACAAACGAGACATTTTTTAGCCAAATCGGTGTGCTATAGACCAAGGTTTTGGGGGTGGACCCAGGGTTCGGGCGCGCTGTAGGCCAAAAATCAACCGGAGCATGCCAGGGAGGTTGGGGATCATCCCAATATGGTCCGTTTAATTTTACATGGCAACTTGGGTGGATAAACTGGCGAAACGATGCGAACGAGGCATTTTCTGACTAAATCGGTGTGATATAGCCCACGGTTTTGGGGGTGGACCCGGGGTCTGGGCGCGTTGAGCGACAAAAAATTATCGGGGCGTGCTAGGGAGATAGGGGATCATCCTAGTATGGTCCGTTTAATTTTTATGGCTATTTGGGTGGACAAACGGGTGAAATGGCATGAACGGTGCAGTTTTAGGCTAAATCGGTGTGCTATAGCCCACGATTTTGAGGATGGGTCCGTGGTCCGGGCGTGCTGTGGACCAAAATCGATCGGAGCATGGTAGAGAGGTTGGGGATCATCTTAGTGTGCTCCATATAATTTTTCGTGGGCATTTTGGTGGACAAATGCGTGAAACATCGCAAACGGGGCATCTTCGGGAGAAATCGATGTGCTATAGCCCACGATTAGGGGGTGCACTCGGGGTTCGGGCATGCTTTAGGCTGAAAATTAATAGGGGCGTGCTAGGGAGGTTGAGTATTGTCCTTGTGTGGTCCGTTTAATTTTTCTTGGCCACTTGGATGGACAAACGGGCGAAACGGTATGAACGGGGCACTTTCGGGCCTAATCTGGTTGCTATAGACCACGATTTCGGGGGTGGGATCAGGATCCGGGCGCGCTGTGGGTCGAAAATTGACTGGGGCGAGACATGGAGGTTAGGAATCATTCCAGTATGGTTAGATTATTTTTTCATGGCTATGTGGGTGGACAAACGGGCGAAACAGCATACACGGGGCATTTTTGGGCCAAATCGGTGTGCTATAGCCCACGATTTTGGGGGTGGGCTCTGGGTCCTAGCGCGCTGTGGGTCGAAAATCGACTGGGGTATGACAGGGAGGTTGGGGATCATCCTAGTGTGGTCCGTTTTAATTTTTATGGCTATTTGGGTGGACAAACGGGCGAAAC
>NC_061119.1:217729697-217735757 GCF_002878395.1 Capsicum annuum
CGGTGGGCTATAGACCACGATTTTGGGGGTGGACTCGGGGTCCGGGCACGCTGTAAGCCAAAAATTGACCAGGGCATGTTAGGGAGGTAAGGTATTGTTCCATTATGGTCCATTTATTTTTTCATGCCCATTTGGGTGGAATAACAGCGAAACGGCATGAACGGGTCATTTTATGGCCAAATCGGTGTGCTATAGCCCACGATTTTGGGGGTGGGCTCGGGGTCCGGGTGCTGTGGGCCAAAAATTGACCGGGATGTTCCAGATAGGCTAGGGATCATTCTTGTATGGTCCATTTATTTTTTTGGGTCTATTTGGGTGGACAAACGGGTGAAACAGCGGGAACGGGGCATTTTCGGGCCAAATTGGTGTGCTATAGCCCGCGGTTTTAGGGATGGGCCCGAGATCCGAGTGCCCTGTGGGCTGAAAATCTTCTGGGGTGTGCCAAGAAAGTTGGGGATCATCACAGTATAGTTCGTTATATTTTTTGTGGCCATTTGGATGGACAAACGGGTGAAACGATGTGAATGAGGTGTTTTCGGGCCAAATCATTGTGCTATAGCCCATGGTTTTAGGGGGGCTCGAGTTCTGGGTGTGTTGTGGGCCAAAAATTGATGGAGGCGTACCAGGAAGGTTAGGGATCATCCCAGTGTGGTCCATTTAATTTTTCGTGGCCATTTGGGGGACAAACGAGCGAAACTGCATTAACGGGGCATTTTCAGGCCAGATCGGTGTGCTATAGCCAACGGTTTTGGGGGTGGGCCTAGGTTCTGGGTGCGCTATGAGCCTTAAATCAATCGGGGCATGCCAGGGATATTGGGGATCGTCCCAGTGTGGTCCATTTAATTTTTAGTGGCCACTTGGATGGACCAACGGGCGAAACGGCACGAACGGAGCATTTACAGGCCAAATCTGTCTGCCATAGCCCACGGTTTTTGGGGTGGGCCTAGGGTTAGGGCACGATGTGTGGAAAATATTGACCGGGGCGTGCCAAGGGGGTTGAGGATCGTTCCAGTGTGGTCCATTTAATTTTTAGTTGCCATTTGGGTGGACAAACGGGCGAAACGGTATGAACGGGGCATTTTTGGGCCAAATCTTTGTGCTATAACCATAATTTTGGGGGTGGGCCCGGGGTCTAGGCGTGCTGTAGGTCGAAAATCCATCGGGGCGTGCCAGAGAGGTTGGGGATCATCCCAATGTAGTCCATTTATTTTTTTGTGGCAACATGGGTGGACAAACGGGCGAAATGATGTGAACGGTGCATTTTCTGGCCAAATCTATGTGCTATATCCCATGGTTTTAGGGGCGGGCCCAGGTTTCGGGCGCGCTGAGGGCTAAAAATTGATCGGAGCGTGCTAGGGAGATTGGGGATCGTCCCAGTATGGTCTGTTTAATTTTTTGTGCTATTTCGGTGGACAAACGGGCGAAATGGAATGAACGGTGCATTTTCAGGCCAAATTGGTGTGCTGTAGCCCACGGTTTCGAGGGTGGCCCCATGTTCCGATCGTCCTATGGGCCAAAAATAAATCGGGTTGCGCCAGGGAGTTTGGGTATCATACCAGTGTATTCGGTATAATCTTTCATGGATATTTGGGTGGATAAATGGGCGAAACGGGGCGGACGGGGTATCTTCGCGCCAAATCGGTGTGCTATAGCCCATAATATTGGGGGTGCACCAGAGGTTCGGGCGCGTTGTGGGGTGAAAATCGATCGGGGCATGCTAGGGAGGTTGTGAATTATCCTAGTGTGGTTCGTTTAATTTTTTTTGGCCATTTGGGTGGACAAACGGGCGAAACAGCGCGAATGGGGTATATTCGAGCCTAATCGGTGTGCTATAGCCCTCGATTTTAGGGGTGGGCTCGGGGTCCAGGCGCCCTGTGGGCCAAAAATTGACCAAAGCAAGCCAGGAAGGTTAGGGTTCATTCCAGTCTGGTTCAATTGTTTTTTCGTGGCCATTTGGGTGTACAAACGGGCAAAACGGCATGAACGGGGCATTTTTGGGCCAAAGCAGTGTGCTATAGCCCACGATTTTGGGTGTGGGCCCAGGGTCCGAAAGCGCTGTGAGCTAAAAATTGATCGAGACGTGCCAGGGAGGTTGAGGATCGTACTGGTATGGTTCGTTAAATTTCTTATAGCCATTTGGGTGGACAAACGGGCGAAATGGTGCAAACAGGGCATTTTCGTTCCAAATCAGTGTCCTATAGCCTACGATTTTGGGGGTGGGCATGGGGTTAGGGCGCGCTGTGGGCCAAAAACCTACTGGGGCATACCTGGGAGGTTGGGGATCGTCCCAGTGTGGTCCATTTAATTTCTTGTGGCCATTTGGATGGACGAACAGGGCAACGACGCAAACGAGGCATTTTATGGCCAAATCGATGTGCTATAGCCCACGGTTTTGTAAGTGGGCCCGGGGTTCGGGTGCGCTGTGGTTTAAAAATTAACCTGGTCATGCCAGGGAGGTTGAGGATTATCCCAATATGGTCCATTTAATTTCTCGTGGCCATTTGGGTGTGCCTAGGGTTCGGGTGCGGTGTGGGTCAAAAATTGACCGAGACATGCCAGGGTGGTTGGGGATCATCCTAGTGTGGTCCGTTTAATTTTTTGTGGCTATTTGGGTGGACAAACGGGTAAAACAGCAAGCACATGGCATTTTAATGCCAAATCGGTATGTTATAGCCCACGATTTCAGGGGTGGTCCCGGGTCCGAGCGTGCTATTGGTCAAAAATCGACTGGTCTGTGCCAGGGAGGTTGGGGATCGTCCTAGTGTGGTGTGTTTAATTTTTAGTGGCCATTTGGGTGGATTAAAAGGCGAAATGGCGTGAACAGGGCATTTTCGGGGCCAAATCAGTGTGCTATAGCTCAGTGGGTTGAGGATCATCCCAGTGTGGTCCGTTTAATTTTTCGTGGCCATTTAGGGGAACAAACGGGCGAAACGGCATGAATGGGGCATTTTCAGGTCAGATTGGTGCATGCCAGGAAAGTTAGGGATCATCCCAGTATGGTCCGTTTAATATTTTGTGGCCATTTGGGTGGACAAACGAGCGAAACAGCATGAATGGGGCATTTTTGGGCTAAATCTATTTGTTATTTCCCACGGTTTTGGGTGTGGGCCTGGGGTCTGGGAGCGCTATGGCCCGAATATCGACCGGGTATGCCAGGGTTGTTAAGGATGATTCTAGTGTGGTTTGTTTAATTTTTCGTGGCCATTTGGGTGGACAAACGGGCGAAATAGCACGAACGGGACATTTTTGGGCCAAATCGGTGTGATAGCCCACGATTTTGGGGCTGGGCAAAGGGTCCGGGCGCGCTGTGGGCCAAAAATCAACTAGGGTATGCCAGGGAGGTTGGAAGTTGTCTCAATGTGGTCCGTTTAATTTTTTGTGGATCATTAGGTGGACGAACGGACAAAACGGTGCAAATGAGGCATTTTTGAACCAAATCGATGTGCTATAGCCCACGATTTTAGGGGTGGGCAAGGGGTTCGGGCACTCTGAGGGTCGAAAATCAACTGGGCGTGCCATGGAGGTTGAGGATCATCCCAGTATGGTCTGTTTAATTTTTCGTGGCTATTTGGGTGGACAAAAGATCAAAATGGCATAGACGGGGCATTGTCAGTCCACATCGGTGAGTTATAGTCCACGATTTTGAGGGTGGGCCCGCGGTACGGGCTTGCTGTGGGCCAAAAATCGATTGAGGCATGTCAAGGAGGTTGGGGATCACCCCAGTGTGGTCCGTTTAATTTTTCGTGGGCATTTTGGTGGACAAATGGGCAAAACGGTGTGAACGAGGCATCTTCGGGCCAAATTGGTGTGCTATATCCCACGATTTTGGGGGTGCGTCCGGGGTTCGGGCGCGCTGTGGGTTAAAAATCGACCAGACGTGCCAGGGAGGTTGAGGATCATCCCAGTGTGGTATGTTTAATTTTTCTTGGCCATTTCTGTGGACAAACGGGCGAAATGGCGCGAACGGGGCATTTTTCGGCCGAATCGGTGTACTATAACCCACAATTTTGGGGGTGGGCTCGGGGTACGGGCACGTTGTGGGCCAAAAATTGAACAAGCCATGCCAGGGAGGTTAGTGATCATTACAGTGTGGTCCGTTGATTTTTTTCGTGGCCATTTGGGTGGACAAACGGGCAAAATGGCATGAAAGGGGCATTTTTGGGCCAAATCGGTGTGCTATATCCCACGATTTCGGGGGTGGGCCAGGGGTTCGGGTGGTTGTGTGCCAAAAATCGATCGGGGCGTGCTAGGGAGGTTGGAGATCATCCCTGCATGGTCCGTTAAATTTTTTGTGGCCATTTGGTGATACAAAAACAGCCCACCAAGATGCCAAAACAGTCCATAAAACGTGAGAAGAACAAGCAACACAAAGGGATACAAGATGACAAACACAAAAACACACGAATTTCCAAAATAATAAAAGGATAGATAGTGAGACCAATATTATTACAAGATTAAGAACCAAGTGTATTTCAACACTAACCCTAATGAATGTAATAATCAAAACCACACTCTTACAGTGACCGCCAAGGAAATCAACTCACCTCATGATCCACCGTTTCTAAGCAAAGGTCAATATTGGCTTTTCCAAGTCCTATACTAAGGATGGCTTTTCCAAGCCCTAACTAAACTACACTACTCTCAAGAGAGGGGATTTTCAAGTATTTCATACATTCATCATTCAAAAACTAAAGAGAAAAGACCTAATAAGAGACTATATATAGCCTAACTTATTACATAGTATAATGCGCCAAAATACCCTTAAGGAAAGGGGAGGTCATGGCTTGTTTCTTTAACATGTGCAAACCCCAAAATACCCTTAATGAAGGGTGCTTCTTTAATGCTCCACAACTATGTTGTCACACTTCAAAACTTGTAGTCTTGAATTGGCATCAAATGTAAGCCCCCACGCAATCTTCCACACACGGGTTTGTTTAATGGCATGCTCAAAATGGGTCCTCCATGCATGTTCTCGTATCCTCGAGGGGACCAAGTCTTGAGCCTCTATGTGTTGGCCTCTAAAGATGTCATCAAAAGATAAGATGGTCATTTGTCCCGCATCATCCTCCCCTTCTTGGAAAGGATTTGACCTCGAATCCAAACCTTGCAAAATTGAAGAGAGGACAAACAAATACAAACTCCTCATGGCATGAGGGTTAAGGTTAGCACAACAAATCATCTCAAAATGCCAAGGTTGCATATATTTGCAATATAACCAAGGATCCTTTGAATGAAATATTAAAAACTCAATGAAAGATGTGCGAAGGATTTGGTTATGGGATTCACCAAGAGTGACACTTTGCTTGTCATGTAGACCAAGCAACAAGTTGGGTGCACCAACATCACCATTTCCATATTTGGCACCGGGGTCAAACGGGAAGAGTGGCCATAGACATGGGTCTAGACAACACTCCCCTTTCTCATGATCTCCACCCAAACTAAATGACATACTCTCTACAATAGCATACATATCATAGAAAGAAAATAGAGAGTAGACAAAAGTATCACTCAAGTCAATTTCTACTAAGGCGCCCTCATGTGTGTACTCACTACTAGTTTCCCAATCATCACCATAAGTAGTCTCAACAATAAAGTCACACAAAGTAGAAGGAGTAACTTCTAAGACTACACGTTCCTTACCCTTAAGAGTACTCTCATCTTTCAAGAAGATATTTCCATCTTTAGGAGGAATATTGTCACACCATTGTGGGTTAACTTATAGGCTATAGCCTCCAAGGTAAGCTATACCATTTTTTTCACTACTAGGCTCATTAGGAGCGTTTATATCATTTTCAAACAAGACATTATACATAAAGAGTGCATGATCCAACCCATGGGTAGATTTGGAACAAGCAAGTTCCTCACTCTCTAAGAGATCAATATCAAGTTTCAAAGTGGTTTCAAGCACAAGATTGTCCCAAGAATAGCACTCGGGTTCACTCCCTTTTTGTTGACCAACTTTTTCAAATACTTCACTCACTTGAGTTTGATTAATCACATCACACACATACTTAAGTGGTGGACAATTTTCACAAATAGGTTGATCAACACCAATTACAC
>NC_061119.1:217738757-217739893 GCF_002878395.1 Capsicum annuum
CCTGGTCCCACCCCTAAAATCGTGGGCAATAGCACACCGATTTAGCCAGAAAATGCCCCGTTGATGCTGTTTCGCCCATTTAACTACCCAAATGGCCTCGAATAAATAAATGGACCACACTGGGACGATCCCCAACCTCCCTGGCATGCTTCAATTGATTTTTGGCCCATGGTACCCCCGGACCCAGGCCCACCCTTAAATCCATGGACTATAGCACACCGATTTAGCTCGAAAATGCCCCGTTTGCGCTGTTTTGCCTATTTGACCACCCAAATGGCCTCGAATGAATAAACGGACTACACAGGGATGATCCTCACCCTCCATGGCATGCCCCAATTAATTTTCTACTAATGGCATCCTCATACCCCGAGACCACCCCAAAACCATGGCTATAGCACACTATTTGGCCTGAAAAATACCCCGTTCGCATCGTTATGCCTATTTGACCACCCAAATGGCCTTAAATAAATAAACAGACCACACTGGGATGATCCATAACCTCCTTGGCATGCCCCGATTGATTTTTGGCCAACGGTATTGTCGGACCCCATCCCACCCCTAAAATCATGGGCTAAAGCACACCAATTTGGCCTAAAAATGCCCCGTTAGTGTCGTTTCGCCCGTTTGACCACCCAAATAGCCTCGAATAAATAAATGGACCATACTAGGATGATCCCCAACCTTCCTGGTTTACCCCGGTCGATTTTTGGTCCACGAAACTCTCGGACCCCGAGCCCACCTCCAAAACCGAGGGCTATAGCACGCCAATTTGGCTTAAAAATAACCCGTTCACGATGTTTCATCTGTTTAACCACCAAAACAGCCTTGAATAAATTAACGAACCACATTTGGATAATTCCCAACCTCCCTGGCAAGCCCCAGTCAATTTTTAGCCCACGGTACCCCCAGACCCCGGGCCCACCCCCAAATCGTGGGCTATAGCACATCGATTTAGCCCAAAAATGCCTTGTTCTCTCCATTTCAATTGTTTGACCACCTAAATGGCCTCGAATAAATAAACGCACCACACTAGGATGATCCTCAACCTCCCCGGCATGCCCCGATCAATTTTTCTCCCACGACACCCCCGAACCCCGAGCCCACCCCCAAAATAGTGGGCTAAAGCATACCAATTT
>NC_061119.1:217739993-217767117 GCF_002878395.1 Capsicum annuum
ACGGTCAATGTCCTTTGCTACTTGTTGCAAGCTCTCACAAAGTTCCTCATAGATTTCTATTAGCTAGTTGCGAGGGCCAATACGACAAGGACTTGGTTGAACGATAGCTGGCCAAAGAAAGAGGCACAGAAGTGGACAAAGTTGCGGAGAACTCCGGGCGTTCTATGAGTTGATGGATCGCATAAGATGGATTTTTTGTACCTATTCATATGGTTCGACAGCCCTACTATCCAGGCTTGCTTGCACGCACCTCGACTAGTTCCACTAAGTACCTGCAACCTTCCACCAACACAGGTACCAGATAACTCTGTCCCCAAAGGCTTTGACATGTACGAAGAAATCGCCTAGCGTTTTTTGCCTCTCACTGGGATTTAAAACTGGACCTCATGGTTCTCGACTCACTTCATTGACCACTGGGCCACACCCTCGCGTGGATGCCAATGTTACTTCGATGGACTTAGACTAATGTGAGAGGCCAGGATGTTATATTTGGAGCTGTTGACATAACAGGTACTGCATATTTTTAAAGGATCCGAGCAACATAGGTTATAAAAGAAGTGAATCGATAAATACCAACCGCTACTACAATAAATACTTTCAAGGAGAAAAATATACTAAAGACACATGAATATGAGTTTCAAGCAACAAATTAATGAAGCATAAAAGAAAATTGCATTACCTCTAATGGAGATTGTAAGGTGAAACTGTGTCTGCTATCAAGTTGCACAAAATAAGTTGTATATATGAAAAAAAGAGTTGACTTTAAGGAATTGTCTATCAAGGAAAATACAATACAATACCTCCTTGTATTGTATTTTACTGCCTGAGGTAGAAAGCGACGGAGGCGTTGACTTAATTGACGAGTTATTAAATTAAAAGATTATCCGTTCGAGTCACCAAATATGTTTAAGTGTAAGAAACACGTCTAAATTATCACTTATTAGTTTGAGAAACACATTTAAAGCTGACTAGACTAAATATTCATTTACAAACACATTTAGGCGTGTCTAGCCATTAAAAATCAATTCACGTGGCATATTTTTATTCTTTTTTGCTAACACATTATTTTTTTTTTCATTTTTTAATTGATTTTTGTTAATTTTGAGATGTGTTTCTCAAACTAATGAGTGATAGTTTAGATGTATTGATCACACCCACAATAATTTTAGTATGAAACTCAAAAAAAGAAGGATAATTTTAGCAAATTAATACTTTTTTCAACTTAAAGTAGTCTTGATAAGTCAGTAATATTCACTTTATGAGTCAAAAAGATTTTCTTTCTTTTTTTAAAATAATTATTTGGTTCCTTAGCTGGATATTCATTTTGATCCTCCTTTCTTATATATTTTTTCTTTATTGACTTATTGGTCCACAAAATATAGTGGCAGGCAGCTAATATAAACACAAAATTTGTGATTGGTACAACAAATTGGCCAAGGTCCTTTTCTAAAATATGAGTGAGGTATATTTCTACTTAATTTCATAAGTGAGATCTGGGAAGGATAAGTATAGTGGCAGAGCAAGAATTTTTATTAAGAAGGTTCAGCAATAACATGCAAACAAATCAAAGGGGTTCACCATCTACTAAACACACATAAAAAATAATTTCAATCATGTATAAATAGTATAATTTTCTACTGAAGGGAGTTCGGATGAACCCTCACCAAAGGATAGCTCCACCTCTGGTCAAGTGTATGCGGGAGAAAATTTGGCTATTAAGCCTTTGTAAGTTTGCATTTAGCAAAATGTTCAACCCTCTTTAAGTTTTTAATTAGCAAAATGGCCTACTTTTATTTTCTCATTTATCGGATATTTAATAGATCTGTCGGACAAATAATAGATCTGTCTATATATCTATCGGACAGATAATAAATCGGTCTATATATCTATTGGACAGATAATAGATCTGTCTGATTAACTGTCGGACAGATAATAGATCTATCTAAAAAATGGGTCATCTCATTAAATAAAAAAACTTATGGTCTATTTAATTAAATAATAGGTTTAAAAGGTCTGTTTAATAAAGAATTTCGCATTTGCAGACCTTATCCTTACCTTATGAAAGTAGAGAGAATGATTTCGAAGGACCTTGGCTCAAATACAATAAATCAAATTAGTTATTAAAAAAAAAAAGGAAAAAGGATAGCGAAGAAAACATGAAAACTAATTAAAAAAACACCACATAGCATTCAGAAAAAGACATGACAACAAAAATAGTATGATGACAATTGAAACACAATATAATAATTTTTATCTTTATTTTTTAAAATATAATAAAGGTATATATCTACATAATCATCTTTTTATAACTTTTTATCTTAAAACTACATAATGCACTTTCCCCACATGCAACAATAATTGAAGTTCTCATCACAATTTATCAGAAGGCAAACACTTTGTAATCTAAAAAAAATAATTAATACCATTTTATTCACTCAGAGAGGTATGTCATTTCTTGATTACTTGCTACTATATCTTTTGTGTTTTACACCTTTTTTATTATATACTCATATTTGAGTTTTTTATGTTCTTTTCTCATAGTATATTGTATATTGTTGCAGTGATCAGTTGCTTCTTCTCAACTTTATACCCTAGAAAGGTTAGTTTCCCTTAATTACTCATTTTTCTGAGTTAATAATCGTTAGTTGAGCGACCATCTGAAAATCAACCTCAACAACTTAGCATACGTACCGCCACACTGTAATTTTTTGTTAAGAATACTGCTGATCATCTCGGATTAAACAAAAATTGCTATCTTCGTTTCAAAAAGAACGATTTATTTTGACTTAGCACGAAGTTTAAGAAAATAAAGTAGACTTTTAAATCATGTGATCTTAAATTGAAGTTATATCAAATATACCAAAATGTCCTTTAATATTGTGGTCTTAAATATGAGTGGAAAGTTGAAATTATAGTATTTCCAAAAAATAAAAAGAATTTACTCTCTCCGTTTCAAAAAGAATGACCTACTTTTCTTTTTAGTTCGTTTAAAAAAGAATAACCCTTTTTCCTTTTTTGACAAAACTTAATTTCAACTTTCCACATGGCAGGTTTAGGACCACAAGATTAAAGGATATTTTGGTACATTTGACACAACTTTAATTTAAGGCCACACGATGCAAAAGTCTGCTTTATTTTCTTAAACTTTGTGTCAAGTCAAAGTAGGTTATTCTTTTTTAAAAGGAGGGAGTATTTCTTTTTTAAACGGATGAAAAATGAAAGTATCATAGGTCATTCTTTTTGAAACAAAGGGGTATCTTTTTCCTCCAAGTATACAGTGGACAACCAAGGTCCATTTCAATTTGTTTGTCTTTTTGACTTGTCGCGAAGTTGAAGAAAGTAAAAAAGACTTGAATTATGACCCTTTCATTTTATTGTAACACCCCATACTTTCAGGCTAGAACGTAAACCATCATTTCTACTTGTACACGTTCCAAAAACCATGAATATATTGTAAATATAGTGTGTTAATCAATTATGCAGTGTATGAATCTAGTTGAGCATGAATTGAGGTTATAGAGGTCCCCTAACTCAAAGATGAGTTGAAAGCTTTTCCATCGATTGAGTTTTAGTGAGCGTCTAAACTTGAGTCAAGTTCTAGCGACCATAACTCCCAATATATATTGAGTTAGAGGGTCTCCTATATATCAAACGAAAGCTCTTCGAATTATCTTTCCCACAATACCAATTTTACCAAAATCCGACACTCGAGCATAAGGTGTGGGACGCACACCCTAACTTATGCCATAAGGTGTGCGACGCACACCCTAATGTGTGTGATAAAGTGTGCACCGCACAACCTATCTTATGCGATAAGGTGTCCCCTGCATACATTATGACCCAAGTGACTTAAACACTCCGTTTTTGGGGCAAAATGGTCTTTTCCCCACCCTTATTCAGCCATAAACACGAAATTCAATCCCCAATTCTCCAAAATACATCCACATTCATCTAAAATTCTCAAAAACACTTCCAAGGGTTTCAAACTAAAAACCCAAATAAATCAAGATTCAACCGTGGGTTTTCAAAATTTATTGAAGATTTGGAATCCCCAAGTCGTGGGCATCAAGAAGCGCCCTCTGAATTCCTAAGTAGAGGTACGTGGGGTTTTCCTAAATTCTCATGGGCATAGAAATCATGCTTTAAGAAAGGAGTTTTTGAATTTATGCACATATTCATGCTTTGGAAGCTTTAATGACATTGTTTTGGCCTTTTGGCCTTCCCCAAAGTGATTTGAAAGTTATATGTATATGTATGTATGCGTTCAAGTCTTGAAATATGAATTGAGAGCATGAATTACATGAAATCCCTCTCTTGATATGACTGTTCCCATGTTTTACATGATATGAATTGTTTTGAAAAAGCATGATATGAAATATTTAGATATTGCTGTGACTTGAATATGATTTTTTGAAAATGAAAGAGAGGGTTGAGTAAGTTGCTAAATGTTAAAAATACATCTAATGAAAGAGTGCATGGTTTTACCAAAAACACATGACCACCGTATGTTTGAAGAATGCTTGCATAGTTTTGGTTTATGTTTTGAAGCATGAAATCTTTTATACTAATTGCATGTGGGTGGTCTGAACTATGCTTTTATGAAAGATCTTGCTAAATGCATTATGGCTCAGAAAACACGACTTGCAAGTCTTGGTATGAAGATACCAATTTAGACAATGCCATAACAGACACAGACTAATACAGAAATCAGACTTTATCAGATTTTCATGTTATAGAACTTCAGATTGATGCATATTCAGAAAAGGCTAAAATAGGGCATAAAGAGAGCTTAGGTGGTTCCCCGAAGAAGGCTTGAGTTCAGACAACTCATTTCCCAAAACTGTGATTTGCTGATTCGGGTATATTATTATACGCTGGCTTAGTGTCTTGTGCCATATCAGACTCAGACACTCCAACCCTTGCGCACACTCGGGTTGGGGGCTTCCCCACCGAGTCAATGGTGGATTCCATATAGCCTGTGAAATATCAGACTTGTAGGGGAGTGCCACCTAACTCAGAAGTAATACAAAGAATATAAATGCAATGACAAGCATGTCTTTTATGATTCTCAAAGAAGTGCCCATGTGTTTTTAACTATTTCATGCATGATGATTCAGACTTGCTCTCACTTATGTTTTATATAAATTTTATTATTTTGGATTGCTTTGCGTACCAGTACATCTATATTGACCCCTTTCCCCCCACCTATCAGGTTCAAAGGCTCAGTCTAGGGGTCCTGATAAGCAGTAGATAAGTCGGACAGTAGAAGAGATTGTGCAGTGGTGAGCCTTCTATATTCCAGAAGGCCTGTTTATTTTTCAGATATTTATCTTTAGTCATGTTTTAGTCTACTAGGGGCCTTGTCCTAGCTTCAGACATTATTGTTTGAGAACTAGTAGAGATTTCACAAACTAAGACAGACGTTATTTTAATGTTGTTAAATTGCAGTTTAATTTCAGAATTGACCATGTTTCCGTCATAGACTTTTATTTTCGAATCTTTAAATTAGTTTATATGAATATTGTGCATAATTACCAGTTATAGAAAGGCATATCGGGCCTTCATGGTTCGGGATGCTGGTCATGGCCAGGGCCCCAGTTCGGGTCGTGACATTTATTGTCCGACCTTTTAGCAAAGTTAGAAAATTCTACAAGTGGGGTATCACGAGGGTGGGGTGTCCATTGAACTTACCCCTGCATGTAGAGAAATTATTTTCGATAAACCATCAGCCCATTTGCAGAGTCAGTTTAATACAAAATGAAGTTGCATAGGTTAGTTTTATTTAGCGAGAAGCCCTTCCGTGTTATGACCTTACGATTAGGTTAGTTGAAGGTAGTTAGAGGAATAAATGAATGGTTCAGATTAAAAGCTCATAAATGGATGAAAGACCAAGATCAGTAGATGTGGTAGCTTGCGTGTCTATAAAAGGCCATGAGGAGAGAGAAAGGGGCATCAATAGAAATCTGGTAACCTAACGACCTTTCCCCTCTTTCCTCTCCCTCAAATTCTCTCTGGATTCCTCTCTCTCCCTACTGATTTCTTCTTTTTTTTCTTCTTCTTCTTCTTCTTCTTCTTCTTCTTATCAGTTCAGCTTGGAGCTCAACCATGGCGAATTTCAGTTTTATTTCCCTTTAGTTGCCAAATTTGTAATTCTGTTACTGAAATCCATAAAGATGAAACTTTTTCCGAATTCGGTTGTTTTCGATTAGTTCAATTTATGCAGTTAATTAGGTCAGGTCTTGACATTTGGTATCAGAGCCAGGTTCAGCTCTGTGACCTGCGAAGAGTAACAATGGCAGAGAGTACTCATTTGAGACTTATGGATGAGAAACTTCTTCGACACGACAAACTATTAGCAGAATTGTCAGCTAGTCCAAATGAGGTGAAAGCCACACAAACGGGCATCTAAGGAACATTGGAACAGATTTTAGAGCGGTTAGTGGGACTAGAGAGGCGTCATAATGGTGGTTGGTCGTGAAGAAAATACTAATTTAGGAGATGGCTTGCTTTTCCAGGAAATGAAGGTCAAACAGCTCGACAATAGGGCAATCAAGCGCTTACATCGAGTTGGGAGCTATCTAACTTTGAAGATCATGATCCTAAGGTATGGATTCGGAAATGCGAATGTTATTTTAATCTCTATAGAATTGCGGAACATCAGAAGGCTGAAAATGTTGCACTTTACTTGTGTGGAGATGCTGAAGTATGGTACCATTCACTAACCCTAAGTAGAGGTTTGGTGACCTGGTTAGAGTTTAAATCTGAATTATGCAACTGATTTTGGGATGTAGCAGTAGAGGATGTGGTTGAAGAGTTTAATAAATTGGTTCAAACAGGGAGTGTAGATGAGTTTTTGAGAAAATTTGAAGATCTTAAGGCTCAAATGATCATCAAGAACCCTACCCTAAATGATGCTTATTTTTTGTCTAGTTTTATGGGGGCTTTAAAGGAGGAGATTAAGTTTGCAGTTAAGATGTTTCGACCGGCTACCTTGAGCTTTGCAATTAAGTAAGCTAGAATGCAAGAGAAGGCGATAGAGGCTGCCTTGAAGAAAGCTAAGCCTATGTACAAACCTTCAATTAATGTTTACAATACAAGGGTTGCTAAAGGAACAAACACCCCTAATGTGAGACCTAATTTGTTCAGGGTGAGTCCTGAAGTGTATGAATATAGAAAATGTAATCATCTTTGTTTCAAATGTGGGGATAAGTATAGCCCTGGGCACCAATGTAAGATGAATAAACTTCACTGGAGAAATTGAAGAGATGCCATCGGACCAAATTGAAAACCCTGAAATAGAGATTGAAGGTGAGTTAAATTCAGAAATACCGGAAGCTGTGTGTTTGAATGCATTATCAGGAAGCAATTTAAGGGTCAATGCGATTCTAGTTGGAGGCATAAAAAAGAACAAGTCCCTGTCCGTATTGGTGGACTCTGGTGCTACTCATAGTTTTATAGATGAACAGACCGTAAGCGAAACTCGTTATCATTCTGTGTACTCTCATCCAATTAGAGTGACCATTGCAGATGGCAACTATGTCTATTGCAGTTCTAGTTGCATAGACTATACTTGGAAAATGGGAGGTAAAAATTTTACAAAAGATTTGAAGATTATCAAGTTGGGTGGATCTGATATTGTTCTTGGCAATGACTGGATGAAGAAATTTAATCCAACCACGTTTGATCATGAGAATCACTGTGTGATTGTTGGTAAGAAGGCCGATAATGTGATTATTCATGCACTGCCTGAAGAAGGACAACTCAACATGATCACTAGTACTGCTATGGGAAAGATATTTCGGAAAGGACAAACATTATTAGCTTACTTATTTTTTATGGCGGGAACGATTGAGGTAGAACAAACAGAGGGTGATGGAGCAATTTAGAAGTTATTGGTCAGGTATGACATGTTGTTTGCTGAACCTGAGTCATTACCACCTGAGAGGAAATTGGATCATGCAATTTCTCTGAAGCCAAATGCCTTACCTGTTAGCCTAAGGCCTTACAGATACAACTAACATCAAAAAGAGGAACTTGAGAGACAAGTAGGTGAGATACTGAATAATAGAATTATACAACATTGTCAATCACCCTTCTCATCCCTATCACTATTAGTAAAGAAAAAAGATGGCTCTTGGAGGTTTTGTATAGAATACAAGGGTTTGAATGAAATCACAATAAAGGATAAATATCCTATTCCTATAATAGATGATTTGCTGGATGACTTATAGGGTCTGTAATTTTTTCAAAAATTGATCTCAGAGCTGGTTATCACCATATTAGGATGAAGGTTGAGGATGTATTCAAAATAGTATTTAGAACATATATAGGTCATTATGAGTTCAAAGTCATGCCCTTTGGGCTTACTAATGCCCCTTCCACATTTCAAGCTCTTATGAATTAGGTTTTTCAAGCTTACCTCAAGAAATTTGTTTTGGTGTTCTTTGATGATATTCTTATCTCCAGTAGGTCTTTGGAAGACCATTTGATTCATCTCAAGATAGTGTTTCAGGTGATGCATGAGCACACCTTTTATGCTAAGAAATCTAAGTGTTCATTTGGTCAGGCTAGAGTGGAATACCTTGGTCATATCATTACTGCGGAAGGGGTGTCCACCGACCCTAATAAAATAAATGCTATGAAAGAATGGCCCAAACCTACTACAGCTAAGGATCTTAGAGGATTTTTAGGCTTGACAGGATACTATAGAAAGTATATGCAGGGCTATGGTAACATATGTAGACCCTTGCATGATCTTCTCAAGAAGGATGCCTTTCACTAAACTATTGAATCTAACCAAGCCTTTGAGGCACTTAAAGTTTCTATGTCCTGTACTCTTGTGCTTGCTCTTCCTGACTACACTCAGGTTTGCATAGTGGAAACTGATGCTGTGTTGATGCAGCAGGGAAGACCTTTGCCCTATCTCAGTAAGTTTATTGCTCCTAAGCACAGAGGCAGATCAATATATGAGAAGGATTACATGGCCTTGTTGAATACAGTAGATAAGTGGAGACACTACTTGCAGTTTGGACATTTTGTTGTGAGGACTGACCATTTCAGCCTTAAATATCTTCTAGAACAAAGGGTTACTACTGCTATTCAACAAAGGGGTCTCACTAAGCTTTTAGGCTTAGACTTTGAAGTTCAGTATAAAAAAAGAGCTGAAAATAGAGTGGCAGATGCCCTTTCTAGATAGTTTGAAGCACAAGATGCTATCCCTGCATCCCTTAATGCTATTACTGTTGTGGTCCCTCAGTGGATAGAAGATATCAGTGATAGGTATGGAGATTACCCCATGATAGCCACAATCATAGCTGAGGTGACTACTGCAGCTATTGGTCCTCACTTATACCAGTATTCACCTGGTGTTTTAAGAAGGAAGAGTAAGATAGTGGTGGAAAGTTTTGGTGCTTTCAGATAAAAATTGATCAAGATCTTTCATGCTTCCCCTTTGGGCAGTCATTCAGTTAAACTAGGAACACTCAAGAGGTTGTCTCAGGTTTTTTATTGGCCCAACATAAAGCATATGGTAATCCAGATGTGTGCCAAAGGTGCAATACTGAGAATGTACCCTATCCTGGCCTGCTGCAACCTTTACCTAATTCCTGATCAGCTGTGGAGACATGTGAGTATGGATTTCATTGAGGGCCTACCCAAATGTCAGGGTAAAGAAGTGATTTTGGTAGTGGACAGAAGGTCTAAGTTTGCCCATTTCATTGCTCTTGTTCATCCATTTACAACTAGTATTCTTGCAGATAAATTCATGAAAAGGATACACACCCTCCATGGATTGCCTGAATCCATTGTCTCTGATAGAGATAAGATTTTTCTGAGCAATTTCTGGCAAGCTCTGTTTAAGTTATTGGGTACTCAACTACATTTTAGTTCTGCATATCACCCTCAGAGTGATGGCCAAACAGAAGGGGTGATTGGTGTATATAGAACTACTTGAGATGTATGACTTCCCATCGACCTGTTCACTGGACACAATGGTTGCATTTATCTGAATGGTGGTCTAACACCAATTTTCATAGTAGTCTACAGTGCACTCCCTTTGAGGCTCTCTATGGTTACATGCCACCACAACTTTCCCTGGCCCCCTCTTGAGTACCACTGTACCTGCTGTTGAAGATTTGGTAATGAAAAGGCAGCAGATGCATTAGCTGCTTAGTGATAATCTCTCTAAGGCTCAAGAGAGAAAGAAGATGTTTGCGGATAGGAAGCGGACTGAAAGAGAGTTTCAGGTGGGTGGTGGGTGACTGGGTGTTCCTTAAGCTTCATCCATATAGGCATTCATCCTTGGCCCTGAGGAAGAACTTGAAGTTGTGTACAAAGTTTTATGGCCCTTATCAAGTGCTTGCCAAGGTGGGACCAGTAGCTTACCGGCTTGCTTTACCCCCTACTTCGCAAGTTCATCCTGTTTTCCATGTATCACTTTTGAAGAAGAGAGTAGGCAAGGATGTTGTGGTTCAAACTGCATTACCAGCTACTAGTATGGATGGGCAATTTCAAGCGCATCCTGTGAAGATTTTGCAGCGACAACTGGTGCAACAGGGCAATAGTGCTGGTGTTCGTGTGCTGGTGCAGTGGTCTAATTTGGCTCCCGAGGATGCCACTTGGGAGGATTATTCTTTTCTCAAGTCCAAGTTTCCTGGATTTGATTCTCAGCCTTGAGGACAAGGCTGTTTTGCAAGCGGAGGGAAAATGTTATGACCTTACGATTAGGTTAGTTGAAGGTAGTTAGAGGAATAAATGAACGGTTCAGATTAAAAGCTCATTAAATGGATGAAAGGCCAAGATCAGTCGATTTGGCAGCTTGCGTGTCTATAAAAGGCCACGAGGAGAGAGAAAGGGGCATCAGCAGAAATCTGGTAACCTAACTACCTTTCCCCTCTTTCCTCTCCCTCAAATTCTCTCTGGATTCCTCTCTCTCTCCCTACTGATTTCTTCTTCTTCTTCTTATCAGTTCAGCTTGGAGCTCAACCATGGCGAATTCCAGTTTCATTTTCCTTTAGTTGTCAAATTTGTAATTCCATTATTGAAATCAATAAAGACGAAACATTTTCCGAATTCGGTTGTTTTCGATTAGTTCAATTTGTGCAGTTAATTAGGTCAGGTCCTGACATTCCGCGGCTTTTCCTGTCACGTGTCGCGTGTTTTTGTGATTGACTGAGCCCGTCTGAGTGTTGGATGAGATAGTCTGAAGATTTTTTCACAAATAAATTCTTATACGGGTCTATTAGTAACCGGTAATTATATGTCCTAGGTGCTGTTAAATATTATTATTTCCCTAATCTTCAACAAAATTCAAAGAGTTAGAGATTAATGGACTATACTATCAGAGTGCAAAATCATCTGTAGTTGCATAACTGACCTGAACTTGAGACAGACTAATAAATCGCCTCATCTTGTTTAGTTTATGCCAGCATTTTTTACCAATCTATGTATGATGTTATTTATAATACCATTGACCTCTTGCATCTTGCAGCTTTCAGGTCATAATCGCAAAGGCATACGTGAATATAGTAGATATGGCTCATGCAAGTGTGGCTTCTCTTATGAGAACAATAGAATCGCTCTTGACATCCAAATCGCTGATGCAATCTCTAACCTGTGATTACAGAGCAGAAATCTGCGATCTTCATGAAAAGATTGGTTCCCTAGAAGTATTTCTCAAGAACTTTGAGAAAAACAATGTTTCTGGAGAAATGACAGATTTCGAAGTAGAGGTAAAAGAAGTTGCAAATATTGTTGAACAAACAATTCAACTAAGAGTAACTGAAATTGTATTGGTAAATGATGAAAAGACACATGAGAGGCTTTCTGATACCCTGCAACTACTAGCAGAGGACATGGATCGTATCTGGAAAGAGTCGGCAAAGATTCAAGATAAAGGCAAACAAGTATCAGAGGGATCGTTGGTTCAAGATTTTTCAAGTCCAACAAACAATATTCTGAACGTTAACAACAATATGGTTGGACGTGATGAGCAAAAGGAACAGTTGTTAGAAAATCTGACTGGAAACTACTCTGGTGAACCCAAAGTCATCCCGATTGTCGGGATGGGAGGCATAGGTAAAACAACCTTAGTGAAAGAAGTTTACAATCATGAATCAATTCTATGCCGTTTTGATGTTTGTGCCTGGGCTACTGTATCTCAACAGCCCAGCATAAAGGAAGTTTTGCTGAGCCTTCTGCAATCGACGATCAAAATGGATGACACGGTTAAGACGAAAGGTGAAGCAGAGCTAGTAGACATGCTGCAGAAAAGTTTAAAGAGAAAGAGGTGCTTAATTGTCTTGGATGATATCTGGAGTTGTGAAGTGTGGGATGGCGTGAGACGGTGCTTTCCAACTGAAGACAATGCAGGGAGTCGAATACCGTTGACTACCCGTAACAATGAAGTAGCTTGTTATGTTGATACAGAGAATCTTTCTTTGCGGATGAGCTTCATGGATCAAGATGAGAGTTGGAGTCTTTTCAAAAGTGCAGCATTTTCAAGTGAAGCATTACCATATGAGTTTGAGACTGTTGGAAAGAAAATCGCAGATGAATGTCACGGGTTACCACTAACTATTGTCGTGGTTGCTGGACTTCTCAAATCGAAAAGCGCAATAGATGATTGGGAAAGTGTAGCTAAAGGTGTCAAGTCATTTCTCACAAATGATCTTGACGAACAATGTTCACGTGTGCTTGGGTTGAGTTACAATCACTTGACTAGCGACCTAAAGACTTGTCTACTGCATTTCGGAATTTTTCCAGAAGACTGTGAGATACCAGCGAAGAAATTGATGAGATCATGGATGGCTGAGGGGTTCCTGAAGTTGGAAAATGATTTGGAAGGAGAAACCGAGAAGTGTTTGCAAGAGCTTGTCGATAGATGTCTAATCCTCGTCTGCAAGAAAAGTCTAGATGGAACAAAAATTAGATCATGTAAGGTTCATGATCTAATATATGACCTGTGCTTGAGAGAAATTCAAAGGGAGAGCATTTTTATCATGAACGACATTGTGCTTGGTGTATCAGATTCAGAATGTTGATATCTCAGTATGCGAAAAATGCAGCCCTTTAAACGCGTGACTGGTGATAAAATTGATTATTGTCCCTATGGTCTTTATAGGGCTCTTCTTACCCCTGTACATCATCAGTTGAGAGATCATGACAACAACGATCTTTTGAAACGAACCCGCTCTATTTTCCCTTTTCATCTTGAGGATTTAATTTTTCCTCCTGTTCTTAAATCAGAGCTTATTCATTTCAAATTACTCAAAGTCTTGGAGTTGAGACACATAGAGATTGATGCTTTCCCTCAACAGATACTAAGCCTCATCTGGTTGAGGTACCTATCATTGCACTGCCATGAGAATTTAGACATACCTCCAGAAATTTGCAGCTTATGGAATCTGCAATTCATTTTTCAAGGGCCGCAGAAATTCAGTGGTCGATCAGTTTTAACAACTTTTCCTGAGGAAATTTGTGGACTAATGCAATTAAGGCATCTCAAACTGTCCAAATTTTATCTGCCAAATCCCCCTATAGTATCTGCTGACAAAGGGAGTCACATGGGGTTTTCAAACATTCAAACTATTTCTTACTTGTCTCCACGTTGCTGCATGAAGGAGGTTATTATGGGGATTCAGAATGTCAAAAAATTAGGAATCCGTGGATATGAGACTGACTCTAATGGGCTTCTCAACAATCTTGTCCATCTGCAACAACTTGAAACATTGAGTTTTACAGATTGTGATAGTGAACTTTTGCCAGCAAGTGCAAAAGCTTTTCCAGCAACGCTCAAGAAACTGAAGTTGAAAAGAACTTGGCTAAGTTGGTCGTACTTGGACATCATAGCTGAGTTGCCTAAACTTGAGGTGCTGAAGCTGATGGATGGTGCTTGGAGTGGCAAACAATGGTATCCAAATGTCCGAGGATTTACTCGATTGAAGGTTTTGCTAATTGAAGATTATTATCTCAAGTACTGGAAAGTCACAGATGACAATTTTCCTGTCCTTGAGCGCCTTATGCTTAGATATTGCTATACTTTGAAAGAGATTACCATTGAGTTTGCAGAAATCAACACACTACAACTGATTGAGTTAACAAGTTGTCTTCCCGAACTTGGGGAATCTGCAGCAGCACGAATTCAAAAAGAACAAGAAGACCTCGGAAACAACCCTGTGGATGTCCATATCTCCGATCCTTGTAAGTATATATATAGTATTTATCAAGGTTACACTCTGTTTCTCATTTGCACAAGTCACATCATACGGTTGTTAGAATTTAGTCTTGTTAAATGTGAGCACATTTAGTATCCATCAAATACTTAACAAACTCTAATTGTTAAATTTTACACGGCGGTGAAAAAAAAATTGAATATGAACTTACATTTTGAGGTGTTGTTTTTGCAATTTTCATTTTTTTTCTTTTTTTTTTTGTTGCAAGATATGGTGTTACTTGTTATGTGTAATTTATGTTATTTTTAGATTAATTTCAAAGACCTCGATCTCCCATGTGACATATTTATCACTAATGTAAAATTGTATGGTTAAATTATTAAACTTACTTTCCCTTTTTAACATTATTTTGTTTAATTAATTTTATAAACATGTTTTATTAGTTTCTACACTTTTATTTATTCTAATCAGTATTGTTGTTAAACAAAAATAAAATTAAAAATGAAGAGTAGGTATTTGCTCTCTTGGCTATTGGACGCGAAATTTTAAGGTATCGATTGTATAAATTATAGTAAAATAAGGTTTACTTGGAACTCAACTTTTTTATGAAACAATTGAAATATCAAGAAGCGAATACTTTGTATAAATTTTTAAATATTGTTAGCAGGCCACCATTTTGTTTATTTTGTTCCCAACTCTTTCAAAGTATCTCCCATCAAAAAAAAAAATTAAATTTATTTATTTCATTATAAGTAACTTTATTTTGTTTGGTTGTTTTCTTCTAGTAACTCTATTTACTAAAAATATAGTATTTTAGGTCGCATATTTAATGTGTTCATAATTATATTCACAGACACTATTACAAAAATAAATATGAAATAATATTTATTTACTTAAATGAACTAATGTATGAACAAAATATTTATTCATATTCAATGCTTGTGTACATAAAACATACTGCTGAATAGTTATTAAACAGTTACCAAGTTCTAGTTATAAAAAAGTTCTTTTCTTTTACAATGACCAAAATAACTAGTGATATTAGCAAAAAAAAAAATAGTACATGATAATAAATAAAGAGTAAAGCATCTAGTATCCACTATGACTAAATTTTAGCATGTTTTTGTCATCCATTTAAGTTGATGTGGCACCTTATGTCAACCTTTTAGCTGACACGTCACTTTTGACGTGGACCTTATTTTATGTAATAAAGGTGTCACGTCAGCACAAAAGGGTGATAAAAATACGCTAAAATTGAGTTCGTGAGGGGGGCTGATAGAATCCCTTTGAAGTTGGAATGTGTCGTAGCAACTTCGGTCATAGTTCAAGGGGTAGTAGATACTTATCTCATAAATGAATATTGTATGAACGAAATATTATTCATATTCAACGCTTGTGTACATAAAACATACTGCGGAATAGTTATTAAACAGTTACCAAGTTCTAGTCATAAAAAAGTTCTTTTCTTTTCTTTTACAATGATCAAAATAACTAGAGATATTAGCAAAAAGAAAAACTAGTATATGATAATAAATAAATAATCTAAAATAAAATGATCGTGAATTCCCTTATTATGAGTCGTTGCCTTATTATGTTTGCTCTCTTTGTTGTCATTGCACACGAAGGTATCGATTGTATAAATTCTAGTAAAATGAGGTTTACTTGGATTCAACTCTTTTGTGAAATAATTGAAATATCAAGAAGTGAAATATCTGAAGAAGAAGAAGAAGAAGAAGTTTATTATCTTGATGCTTCAGAAGATGATGATGAATGTTGATGTTGAAGAAGATGATGATAATGAAGATTCGGATGCTGATGCTGCTAAACATGATGATAATTACGATCTTAATTGGTTGTTCGATGTTCGGAATAACCTGTAATGTAAAGGGAAACAATGGATTAACAATTTGATACTGTTATAGACTGTTGATGCTAGTTCATAACCCTATGTTTTTCATAAATGTAAATGTATTACGTTCTTTGGTTTTATGGAGTCTATGAAGCGTGTTGTGTGTATATCCCATATATATAAAAAAATACATATAATATTGTCAAAAAGATATTAAAAAAAAAGGTGATGGTCCATATAAAAAAAATTAAAGGTCATGTCCTCCATAAGTTGTAACTGCTCCATATCATGTCTAATCACCTCCCTTCAATATTTCTTCGGTCTACATCTACCCCGCCTAAAACCATCCATAGCTAGTGTCTCATACCTCTGCACTGGAGCACCCGAGCCCCTCCTCATCACGTGCCCGAACCAACGTAACCTCACTTCTCGCATCTTAACCGAAGCAACTCCCACCTTCTCCCGAATAATCTCATTCCTCACCTTATTTTTCCTGGTATGTCCACACATCTATCGCAACATTCGCATCTCTCCTACCTTCAACTTTTAGATGTGCAACGAATTCAAGAAGAGCAAAAATACCTAGGAAACAAAGCTGTGGAATACAACAGTTTTCTTTAAAAATAACTTGTAAATCAAGGATTTAGACGTACAAATATTTTAGTCTTTTCCAAATACTTTCGGAAACAGTCTCTCTACCTCCACGAGATAGTGATAAGGTCTGCCTACGCTCTACTCTCTCCAAGTTCAAATCAGAGGCACTATATTTTTATCCTTTGACTTTCTAAGTGAAAATTCTAGATCTGCCACTATCGTCAGCCCATTTTTATAAAGTTCATAAACTTTGATGTTTTCTTTCTTTCCTTCTTTGTATAGAACTTATACGTACACAACACAACACAATTTTTCGACGAAGGCTGTGCTGACTACAATTTGATATAGGTGGCTCCATCCATGCTACAACTAATCGAGTTACAAAACTGTAGTGCAAAACTCGTGGCTTCTGCAGGACGAACTCAGGAAGAGCGAGAATGCCTAGGAAACAAAGCTGTGGAGGTTCGTTCTTACAATGATCCAGGTGAAAACAATCAGTGGCATACACAGAACTTTCTGCTGTAAACCCGGCTATCACAGATAATACTTATGAGCCAGATAATTGGACAACGGTTGGCCAATCTATTGGACCAGGGTCTAAACCGCAATAAGAGATTTACTGCTCACAGATAGACTGTTTCTCAAATTGATTAGCCTAACACAAACTGCTACATCCAAAAATACTTTGGACAAAAGCCAGAAACAGGAAGTTCGGCCAAACAAGCTATTAGTTTCCAACAAGCCTTTGATCTATAGTTGGATCAAGGTTCATCAAATGGTAAGAACATCATCCTGTCCGATGCTTCTTAGGCCAAACACCGATATACAAGCACCACATTACAACAGAGGAAAAAAGAAAACGTCACTTTCTATGAGGCTGGACAGCCCATAGTTAAGTATCAGCAACATTGAGAATTGAGTAATGATGTAACACTTGAATTATAATCAATTTCTTGTACACCATAGACAGAATTAAACGTGAAAGAAACACGACTATTCACAGAAATTTGCAGGTTTCGACCATCCAATGTACAAGTTAACAAGGAAACAAAGCGTAAAATGTTGTGCATCAAGAGAATATCAATCGGAGGATGGCCCCGGAGAACTTGAATGACTTCTCCGTCTCTTCCAGACAATGGTTCTTCTACTCTCTTGTCCAGTTCTGCGCAAAAGCATCAGTGAAAATGGATCATGTTAAGTCGATAATAACAAGTTACGTGAAAGAATATGATAATAGTTTTAAAAAGTTGATAGGATTACTTCTGCAACTTTATTCAGCTTATCTCTAACATTCTGCAGCAGCTGAGAAAGGTCACCGTCCCATTTGTAGAATTCTAGCTCTTTCTTGTCGAGTATCTTTTCAGCTACCTATAAAACAAGACGAAAGCAAGATTGTCGACGGTAACTGGTTACCTTTTTTCCCTTGAATGTTAGTAGGTCTAAGAAGGAAAAGAAACAATGCGATAGAGTGGCAGCAACTTCTACAACAGCACTAGTTCAACAAAGGAGTTTGTATCGACAGTTTAGAATTACTCCATGTGAATTTATCGTCTGCCGGACATTTTTAACACTGATGAATACTGAAATTTTCATTTTTACAATGTTGTTTAGTTGGTTTGCTACTGTAATCATAATTTCAATGGACTAAGTTGATGTTAGGACTAAGTAATGATAAAGACAGGAACTAGTAATATTTCAACTATCCATCAAAGTTGAAGTACTAACGAGTAAAAGGGATCGAACGGCAACATGGTCTAGCTTGTGCTAGCTTTGGATATTCCACCTAGTACCTCCTACCTCTCACCAGCATAGGTACGGGGTAAAACTCTACCTAGCAAGGCTTAGGTAAACGGAATGAACCGACTAGTGTTTTTTTTGCCACTGCTCGGATTTAAACCTCATCATATTTCTCCTCCCACTACATTGACTACTAAGCTACACCCTTGGGTGTCCTCTGATACCCTTCAAATTTTGCTCATTCCATATTTCTATGATGAAAATCTAGATTTATATACCACAGTATGAGAAGTACAATGAAGAATAATACTAAAAACTTCAAAGATGAATTACTGACCTTTCTCCCTATCATGCGACCTCCAGCTGAATGCACAAAGTAGGTGTTGTAAAAATGGCAAATAAATGCTTGAGGATCCTTTTCCGATAGCTCCTCTAAGTAACGAGTATAGCTGACACCAGGAGTTGACGGTTCCCGGATGGTATGACCTTGCTGCCTAAACCATTCCAAATCCTTTGCTAAGACCTCTGACCTTTCTAATCCCATGTTTCTGAACTCAGCCTCTGCAGTCAAACGAATGAGCACTAAGATTTGTTTTTTCTACCAAGTCATTTATTTATACGTCTCGGTGGAGAATGTGTGCTTGAAAATTCGAAGGTACAGATGTCTTTGCCATAAGTCAAAATTAATCACTTCATGGTGTAAACTCCATTAGTGAAAAGCATTACTAAACATAAAGGGATACACCTTTCCGATGAACCATTGTTTCCTTTTGTAAGAGGCACTTGATGACTATAAATACCTGCATTTTTTCCATAGGTAGTAACGAAAAACTTTAAGAATTATATACACTCTTCTACTTCCCAAAACTCATTGTGATCAAGATGCTGTTGAGTGTGTTAGATGAATTCGATAGTTTGAGGTACCGCTACTATTGAATTGTGAACCATTTTATCTTGGGAGGAAAAATTCCACAACCTCGGCTATTTGTGGGGAATTAATTCCTTAAGGACACTCTGTGAATTAGGAGGACTTGGTTCTTATTTTGTTTTATCTTATTTCTTAAAAAAAAAAATGTAAAACACTTCTTTGACAGTTCATATTGAACTTGTGTTGACGGTGTTGAAAAACTTCATGAGTGTTCTTGATATAATCTTGAACTTGTGTTGAAGTGGTTTTGCAAAGATACAGATTCTGTACCCGAAACAACAGATTCTTGAAAAGTTGTGTATTTTTTGAGAAGTGTGACAACTTTTTAAAAGAGTTCCAGCAACATAGATATATAGTACAAGTCTGTATTTAGAATAGATCCAAACATGATCCTAAGAAAACATTACTAAGTAAGCAAGGCGGAGCTAGGAATTTTAGTCTATGGGTTCTGAACCGTAATAATTTTGTGGGAGTTAACTATTTTCACACACTAAATAAGATAAAGCTACTTAGTTTTGCAGAATACATTGAATCCCTTCCTCTAGAAGGAGAAGGAGTGAACCCGATCACGTCATGCTTAAGGTCATATTGATTTACGAACCACCTTTCTTGTTGATTTGCCCTTCCTGACCTCTCTCAAACCTTTCAACGATTGTTTAGGTAGAATTAAGGAATTCTCTGTCCCTGTCAGTAAGGACTATTTAGCACCAACATAGCAACTGCAGAATTCTGTGCGACTCGTTAGCCTCTCTATGATAGTGATTAACAAGAATATTGCCTTACAAGCTCATTTGTTGTATCTCCCTCATGTATTGTTATATCAGCTGAAATTCTTTATGTGATGAGTTAAAGAAATGGATCTTAGGCCTAACTCAACGCAGAAGCTAGCTGAAGAGGTGAGGATTGCCGGATATCATATAATGTAACACCCCGTATTTTCGGGCTAGAGTTTAGACCGTCGTTCCTACGTATATAGACCCGAACTGAATTATTCTTTATTAACATACGTGTGGTAATCACTCCTATCATAATGCCCCATAAAAATTCTCGAGTCGATTTCATTTTTAGTGTTATGTTTGAGGGGCTAACAACTAGAACATTGTTCTAAGTGTAGAATAAAGACTTAGTTTTATTTTTAACTCTTAATCTTCGGGATACAACTTTTCAGTCTTCCCGACCTCTGATTTTAGAAATTTTTGTTGCGTTGTGATCGGGGAAGTTAAGGGTACGCCTCGGAAGAGTTTCGGAATTTTTAGATGGGCTTAAGGACACGTTTGGGATTCCATTCCAGTAGCTGCGCGCGATTGGCCCGCATCGCCTGCTAAATCGCGTGTGATGGACCTTAGCTCGCGATTGAGTGGGTGACGCCTGCTTAATCGCGGTGCTCTAGACCAGACGGCGCATGGTGGATCGCCCCAGGCCTTTTTCAGTGAGTCCTCCGAAATTTTAATGGCATTTTGGTAATTAACCATTCCCCAATCATCATAAACACGGGATTTAATCCCTCAAACACCATAACACATATACTTTCCCCAAAATTATTCAAGAACTCTCTCTAGGGTTTCAAAATAAAAACCCAAGTAGTTCAAGATTAAACCATGGGTTTTCAAAACAAATTAGAGATTCGGAATCCCCAATCCACAAACTTCAAGAATCATCCGTTATTTTCTAAAATAGAGGTACGCGGGGTTTTTCTAAATTCTCATGGGCTTAGAAAAATCATGTTTTAGAATGGGGTTTTTGAAACTATATATATGTATTAGATGTTTTACCGTCATTGTTTTGGTCTTTTGACCTTCCCCAAAGTGATTTGAGAATATGTATGTATGAAAGCATGTATTTAAGAACGATTTCTTGTTGAGAGCATGACTTTTGGTGAATTCCCTCTTATTATCAATTTTCAGATTTTTCATAGCATATGAATTGTTTTGCAATGCATTCTTGAAAAGCACTATATGAAATGGTTGAACTCTTGTTATGATTTGAAGGTAGTTTTAAATCACTAAAGAGGGAATTTAGTATGAATTTTTAATGTTCATAATGCATGTAATGAAAGAGTGCATGGATCTGCTAAAGGCATTAGACCACCATATGTTTGATGAAGTTTTTGCATGATTTTGACTTGAGTCTCGGAACACAAAATCTTCTATATCAGTTGCATGTTTTTGGGTGGTCTAAGCTATGATTTAAATGAAAGATTTAGCTTAATGTATTATGGCTCAGAAATCATGACTTGCAAGTCTTAGTATGACAATACCAATTCAGACCAATGCCATATCAGACTCAGACTAATAGACATTTCAGACTTTCATGATTCTAGACATTCAGAATGTTGCATGTATAGAAAACATTAAAAATGGGAATACAGAGATGTTAGGTGGTTCCTGAAGAGGGCTTGAGTTCAAGCAACTCGTTGCCTAGAAATGTGGTTTGTCAACCCGGGTATATTATTATATGTTGACTTAAGTGTCGTGTGACGTATCAGACTCAGACACTCCAACCGTTGCGGCACACTTGGGTTGGGGGCTTCCCCGCAAAGTCAATGGAGGATTCCATATATCCCATGGAATATCATACTTTTAGGGAGTGCCACCTAACTCAAAAGTAATACAAAGATCTGAAATTGTTTTGACAAGAATGTCTTATGATTTTCGAATGATGCCCATGTGTTTTCAGAAAATATTTTATTCATGATGTGTTGATGAAAATTGCTCTCATATATTATATATATGTTCAAATACTTTATTTTAGATTGCTTCGCGTGCCAATACATTTGTGCTGACCCTCCCTCCTTCCAAGTTCTAAGACAAAGTCTAAGGGTCCAGCTAATCAGTAGATACTTTCAGATTGCAGACCGGATTTTGCAGTGGTGAGCCTTCTATCATTTAGAAGTCCTAGTCATGTCCAACTTTTATTATTATTTATGTTTTGGTCTACTGGGGGCCTTGTCCCAGTTTTCAGACAGCTTGTTTAGTTCAGAGTAGAGATTTCACAGACTGAGTTAGATAGTATTATTCAGATACATTTTTAGTTTTAGTATTATTATCTTATACAAATTGACCATGTTTCCATTTCAAATTTCTATTTCTGCATTATCTTTTATTTTATGAATGTTGTGCATGATTACCAGATAAACAGAGGGCGTCCTGGGTCTTCACGGTTCGGGAATACCCGTCACGGCCAGGGCTCTGGTTTGGGTAGTGACAAACTTGGTATCAAAGCACGGTTCATGGTCCTAGGGTGTCTGCGAAATCGCATTGGGTAGAGTCTTATTTATGGATGTGTAGCGCGCCACACTTATAAGCAGGAGGCTACAGGGCGTTTAGGAATGTCTCTCTTTCTTCATGTTCTAGTTCGTGCAATGGAGTCAGAATGTTCCTCCTTCATACTCTAATTCGTTCTATGGTAACGTCCATATGAAAGTAAAATCATCCCAAATTCTTTCCTTACTCTGATGTTCTCAGACCCATCACATTACTGGGGTGATTCAAATGCAGAAGTTTAGAGTCTAAATGGTATTGTCCCTTTGGATCACGTCATATAAGATCTTAAAATCATGCAAGGACTTGAGAAGAGTCCGTTATTACTTCAAAGTGTATTGGTTCTAGTGTGAACCTTGATCTGGACAAAATCATACTTTTCAGCCTTCTGTATTGAGTATATTCGGCCCTTTTCAAAAATTTATGTTGCAGATGTCATGCTTAAGGGAAAAGATGTGTAGTAGAAGTGCTGGAATTGTATTTCCACCCAAATAGTAGTATAAGTTAAAGTGTCTCTGTCATGACCTATTGGCAGCTAGTAGCGTGTGTGGATTGTATGATAATCTGTGGGGGAAATATTTGACTCAGATTTTCATCTATACAAAGTAAGATGTGTATTCTCAGATTATGGAATATTGTGTGACAAGTTTCTATCTCTTAAAAATATTTTATCATCGTGTTGATGAAACTAAAAAGTCTAGTGAAGCTGTGTGGGGCTCTTTCGATTCACTAGCATAGTTGCCTTGTCATTCATCTCATTTTCTTGTTCAAACCACAAAAAAATCAAAGTCTAGTGAAGCTGTGTGAGGCCTATTCCGATTCACTAGCAATTTGTCGTTCAACATGTTGTTATTGTGTTAGTTGAATATATGTATAGCTGAATCTTTTTGCATGAGATAGAGTTGGTAATGAAGCGATTCATCCTTGTGTGTTAGTTTATTAGTAGAATATAGAGAAGGAATTATTTTCCGAGGTGAATTGTCCTTGCTTGAAGTATGAAAATGGCCAGATTAGCCAATAGGTTATAAGTATAGACTCATGGTTGTTATGGACTTTGAAGGTAGTCTAAATGTACGCTTGGGTAAGTAATTGAGATGTGAGAAAGCAGTATAAGTAGATACGATTGTACGGGGTTATAATATAAGGATAAGGTTGACCATGTCTATTATGCGGATTTAACCCCCCTTGACCCTCTTTTCATTGGTAGTTGTAAACTAGTGCTACTTGTGAGAAGGTATGTAGTAGATTTTTGAGATATTTGGGTAGAATGTCCCAATTTGATGGATTAGTATATTTATATTATGTTGCATTCTTCATTGGTGGTAAATGATTGATACTAAACTATAGGCTTGAATTTAAATGGTGTGGTGGTAAATAGTGGCAAGAGTTTGATGATGCATGTTTTGTGGGATTGAATTAATAGGCTTGATGTGCTGAAATAGTACATGCTAATGGATTATGATAAGGAAAACCATTAGGTCATGATGGATTATTGTAGTTATGAAGTTCTAGTGCACTACTGTTTCGTGATATTTATTTATAGTCTCCAAGTGAAAATTTTGTGTAAGGTTGGGTTGTAAATCATGCATAGCACTAGATATTAAGTTTGAATAGTTGATGTCCATGAAGGTGGATGTGAAGATTTCTTGGTTAATAATACTAGTTGTATAGAAGTGATCTAATAGGCTTGAATAATGCATGCAATAGATTAAGTTTATTTGATTTGTAGTGATGTAGTATGATTTAGAACATCAGAAAGTGAGGGTGGATCTCAACCCATTCCTACCTCAGTATTTTTTTTAGTTATCCGGATGCTTACTCATGCCTTACGATTCAGTTCCGTGATCATAGTTCATGATTCCTGTATATGATAGAGAGTCACGTGCTCTTTCAGTTCCAAGATAATGAGTTCTAGTTCATTCAAGTAGTCGGAATCCCATTCCTTATGTTATGAACTCTAGTTGAGGTCATGTAACTCATGACTCATGTACTCACTCTTTATAGTGTTCTCAGTCCCGTATAAAAATCTTTTCATGCTTCAGGGTCTTATGTTTTAACCTTTTAGTGACCCTTCCTATGCAATGATACTGGCGATGATGTAAATTTTCTTGTTGATGGAAGATCATAGTATGCTTGTTTAGATAAGGCCATAAGTATGAAGTAAGAGTTGGGGCCAAGTCTTTGATACATGTGATGGTTAGTGGAAAAGTTTGTGTGTGTATGTTTTTAGGGTAGTGCGTGGGAGTTGTGACAATAGTTTAGAAACTATGTGAAGTATGTATTTATGGGTGGTTGCCTTGAAGTTAACATGTGTTTATAAAATAGGCTTGAATGACGTTTTGGGATTGTAGTGGAAGGTCGCAATATGCATTAGCGACTTCATATTAAGAGTTCAGAGTAGTCATTGAAGTGGTAAGGCATGTTATGCTTTGGATGTGATCTTTAAAAGAGGTATAGAAGGTGGCATCTTATGGTTTAGAATAATAGCGTGGTGTAGCATGTCGGATTTTTGTGACTTAGAGTTAGGATTGATCACGGTGTAAGGATTAAGCTATTTTAGACATTAGTAGAAATATTTTTCAATGCTCATATGAGAATTTTAAGCTGAATTGAATGAATATGATATTTATAGGGAATAGTATAGTTAAGGGATATTCGAGACGTGTGCTAAGCTTGAAAGTAAGAAGTTGTATTACCAAAGGTCTGGAAATTCTATCCTAATTCAGGAGTTATATGTCTATATTCCAAACTGCAGAGTAGTGTCAATGTTGTGATTTCCTCAGTTGGATGTCTTGTGTAATCCATACCCAAGATTTGTGGCTCCTTATTACTGTTAGAACTTCTTTAGAGATAGCATTGAAGAGATACTCCAGTTAAGTATGAGGATCCAGCGTAATTCAGTCTGTATAGCCAGTAAGTCAGTTTAGCAGTCAGATTCGTATGACTTGCTTTCTCGTCTTTTCATTTATTCATGCTACCCGAAATCTCAGACATGATACTATTCCAAGATAGAGTACACTAGTAATTGAAAGTATAGCTCAGTTCATGCGTCATGCATTAGATTCAAATTCCGGATGTTCAGTTATGAATCAATTAGTAGGGGCCTTGTGCATCGTCTCAGTTTTCTGAGTATCCTAGTGAATTGAGCATTCATAGAGGCACATAGTCTCCTAAGGGGGAGATACCCCATTCAGTTGTAAGCATAGATTCTTATTACAATTTTTGCATCAGTTATCGCTGCATATTCAGTCATACGTTCATACGTCAGTTTAGGCAAATATGCATGCATTAGAAATGCATGTTCATTATGAGAATTCAGCTTATGAGTAGCTTCAGTCGTGTATTCTACGCATCAGATATGCATGTCTGGTATAAGAATTCAGAATATCAGTAGTTCCAGCCATATGGTCATGTTTCAGATCAGTGTATTCTTTATAAGAGGACATGTCGTATCCGCGTTATTCCATACCTCTAAGCTTCAATATGTTCCTACCCATCATTCGAGGATGAATGATCCAAGGGGGAGATAATGTAACACCCCGTATTTTTGGGCTAGAGTTTAGACCGTCGTTCCTACGTATATAGACCCGAACTGAATTATTCTTTATTAACATACGTGTGGTAATCACTCCTATCGTAATACCCCATAAAAATTCTCGAGTCGATTTCATTTTTAGTGTTATGTTTGAGGGGCTAACAACTAGAACATTGTTCTAAGTGTAGAATAAAGATAGTTTATTTTTAACTCTTAATCTTTGGGATACAATTTTTCAGTCTTTTCGACCTCCGATTTTAGAAATTTTTGTTGCGTTGTGATCGGGGAAGTTAAGGGTACGCCTCGGAAGAGTTTCAGAATTTTTAGACGGGCTTAAGGATACGTTTGGGATTCCATTCTAGTAGCTGCGCGCGATTGGCTCGCGACGCCTACTAAATCACGTGTGATGGACCTTAGCCCGCGATTAAGTGGGCGACGCCTGCTTAATCGCGGTGCTCTAGACCAAATGGCGCCTGGTGGATCGCCCCAGGCCTTTTTCAGTGAGTCCTCTAAAATTTTAATGGCATTTTGCTAATTAACCATTCCCCAATCATCTTAAACACGAGATTTAATCCCTCAAACACCATACTACACATTACTTTCCCCAAAATTATTCAAGAACTCTCTCTAGGGTTTCAAAATAAAAATCCAAGTAGTTCAAGATTCAACCATGGGTTTTCAAAATAAATTAGAGATTCGGAATTCCCAATCCACAAACTTCAAGAATCATCCGTTATTTTCTGAAATAGAGGTGCGGGGTTTACCTAAATTCTCATGGGCTTATAAAAATCATGTTTTAGAATGGGGTTTTTGAAACTATATATATATATATATATATATTCATGTATTAGATGTTTTAACATCATTGTTTTGGTCTTTTGACCTTCCCCAAAGTGATTTGAGAATATGTATATATGAAAGCATGTATTTAAGAACGATTTCTTGTTGAGAGCATGACTTTCGGTGAATTCCCTCTTATTATGAATTTTCAGATTTTTCATAGCATATGAATTGTTTTGCAATGCATTCTTGAAAAACACTATATGAAAT
>NC_061119.1:217767217-217780475 GCF_002878395.1 Capsicum annuum
GTTTTAACATCATTGTTTTGGTCTTTTGACCTTCCCCAAAGTGATTTGAGAATATGTATATATGAAAGCATGTATTTAAGAACGATTTCTTGTTGAGAGCATGACTTTTGGTGAATTCCCTCTTATTATGAATTTTCAGATTTTTCATAGCATATGAATTGTTTTGCAATGCATTCTTGAAAAACACTATATGAAATGGTTGAACTCTTGTTATGATTTGAAGGTGGTTTTAAATCACTAAAGAGGGAATTTAGTATGAATGTTTAATGTTCATAATGCATGTAATGAAAGAGTTCATGGATTTGCTAAAGGCATTAGACCACCATATGTTTGATGAAGTTTTTGCATGATTTTGACTTGAGTCTCGGAACACAAAATCTTCTATATCAGTTGCATGTTTATGGGTCGTCTAAGCTATGCTTTAAATGAAAGATTTAGCTTAATGTATTATGGCTTAGAAATCATGACTTGCAAGTCTTGGTATGACGATACCAATTCAGACCAATGCCATATCAGACTCAGACTAATAGATATTTCAGACTTTCATAATTTTAGACATTCAGAATGTTGCATGTATAAAAAAAGTTAAAAATGGGCATACAGAGATGTTAGGTGATTCCCTGAAGAGGGCTTGAGTTCAAGCGACTCGTTGCCTAGAACCGTGGTTTGCCGACCCGGGTATATTATTATATGTTGACTTAAGTGTCGTGTGGTGTATTATACTTAAACACTCCAACCCTTGTGGCACACTTGGGTTGGGGGCTTCCCCGCCGAGTCAATGGTGGATTTCATATAGCCCATGGAATATTAGACTTGTAGGGGAGTGCCACCTAACTCAAAAGTAATACAAAGATCAGAAATTGTTTTGACAAGAATGTCTTATGATTTTTGAATGATGCCCATGTGTTTTCAAAAAATATTTTATTCATGATGTGTTGATGAAAATTGCTCTCATCTATTATATATATATGTTCAAATACTTTATTTTGGATTGCTTCGCGTGTCAGTACATTTGTGCTGACCCCCCCCCTCCCCCACTTCCAGGTTCTAAGACACAGTCTAGGGGTCCAGCTAATTAGTAGATACTTTCAGATTGCAGACCGGATTTTGCAGTGGTGAGCCTTCTATCATTCAGAAGGCCTAGTCATGTCCGAGTTTTATTATTGTTTATGTATTGGTCTACTGGGGCCTTGTCCCAGTTTTCAGACAGCTTGTTTAGTTCAGAGTAGAGATTTCACAGACTGAGTCAGATAGTATTATTCAGATACATTTTCAATTTTAGTATTATTATCTTATTTTGACCATGTTTCCGTTTCAGATTTCTATTTCCGCATTATCTTTTATTATATGAATGTTGTGCATGATTACCAGATAGACAGAGGGCATCCCGGACCTTCACAATTCGGGAATGCTCGTCACGGCCAGGGCCTCGGTTCGGGTCGTGACATATAAAGGGGCCAAATGCTCCCTAACCATGATCAATTACTCAAGAATATATGATCTCTTTCATATTGAAACATATTTTTGAGTTGATAGAATTTTTAGTAATATTACTCAGTTGGGCATTACTAAATTTTTGAGTTCATGAGCTCACAATGGTTAACACGATCGCACACTCATTTTATTTGGTAATGTTATTTATTAAATGAACGGAAATGTCCATTTATATGGTGATTCTCTTGTTTTAGTTTAAAAGCAATTACTGAAATTTCATTTCGGAATATAGCTAGAAAGATTGAAGTTCAAGGATTTCATCATAGTTCTTACTGTTTAAATTTTAAATTTACCATTACATTACCATGTTTTAGCATTATTCTTTGTCTTTCTCTACTTTTTAAATAAGGGACATCTATTTCTCGACTGCTTTGAACTGTTTATCTTTAGCAAAGGGTCTATCGGAAATATGCTCTTTACCTCTGAGATAGCGGTAAGGTTTGCGTAACTCTACCATCTCCAGATCCCACTACGTGTATAAAGCACTGTACATTTTTTTCCAAGTGCACCCTTTTTTACAGAGATAAAGGACCATTTATGTTCAATATTAGATTACAGGGACCTAAGTGAACCTACTATGTAAAGTTAAGAGACTGTTTGGGTTGATAAATTTTGCAGATATCATTTCAGCCACTTAAATTTTATCTTGCTTAGGTACTCTTTTATCTTTTGACTCATAATATTGTCATTTCTTCTATCCTTTTCTCAAATATCTCTTGCAGTGATTTTGAAGTTGTCTGATCTGCCATTGAAAGGTTAGTTTCCATTAATTATTCTCTCATTTCATTAAAGTTTAGAGCAAAAACAGTACTTGTAGTGGCTTGTCAATGTATAACTTAGCTCTTTGGAATATGTATATAATTATGTTGCTAACTCCTCAAAAATAACGTTGATTACGTGTTGGATCCTTCAAAAGTTGTGCATTTTTTTAAGGATCTAACACGGGTGTGGCAACTTTTTTAAAAGTCATCCCAGCAACATAGAAAACACTACCTAAGTAAGAGAAGCGGAGTTTTGAACCACAATCTTTTTTGCGTACTGGGAGTTGAATTATTTTTACGCGTTAAATGAGCTAAAGCTACTGAGTTTGTGTAGCACCCCGTAAAAGTCGTGCATTGATTAGCCTTTAATAGAGTGCTCTTAGACTTAAAAAACTTGAAAAATTTTCTAAGTGTAATGAGGACTTAGAGTCATTTTAGCTGGCAATCTTTGGGATACAACTTTTCAACCTTCTCGACATCTTCTTTTAGATTTTCAAGTAGCGTTACGATCGTCCAAGCTCATAGTACATCTCGGATAAGTTTCAGAATTTTTCGGAACGCATAAAGCTGCATTTGGATTTCAAAACAGTAGCAAAACGCATAGCCTATTGCCCAGTTTTCAGCATTTCAAGGTCAACTTCAAACGATCATAACTCTCTGAATATAATGTACTGAGAGAGATGCTAACTATCAAATGAAAGATCTTTGAGTCTTCTTTTCAATGCAACTGGTTTCATCCAAATCAAACATCCGAGTAAGGATTTATACCAGTTTTACTTCAGCCTGTTAGCTTGTCAACTGAGGGATAGTTTCGACTTTGTTTGTTTCCTTAGGGGTATTTTAGTCATTTGACCTCACCCAAATTTCATCTATAACACAAGATTTAGCCCCCAATTCATCAAAATATAATACTTTCTCGAATTTTCTCTCAAGAAAACCCCTTAGAGTTTCAAACAAGATTTCCAAATAACTCAAGATTCAACCGTGGGTTTTAGAAGATAATTAGAGATTTGGAATTCCCAATCTGTAAGCTTCAGGAATCATCCATTATTTTCCGAAATAGAGGTATGTGGGGTTTATCCTAAAAACTACATGGGCTTAAAACCATTAGAGCATGATTTTAAGGTTTTGATGCATGTATTTTATGGGGGTTTTGAAAACTATATTATTGATTTTGTAATTTGAAAGTTTCAATGTTGTTATTGTTTTGACCTTGTGGTCCTATCCCCTAAATTGATTTACATGTGTACGTATATGCATGGAATTCAAGATTTAAGATTGTTTGAGAGCATAAATTATAAACTCCCTCTCGTGTATCGAATTAAGGATTATCATTTTGTGATTTGAAAGATGTTTTCGCAATATTATTGCATTTGATCATGATTTGAAATTGTGAGAGGGTGGTTCTTGATATATATATATATATGTGTGTGTTCTTGTGTTTAAGATAAAGAATTGCATGTGAATTGAGAACTTTGGAATGACCACCTTGTACTGTACTATTGAAATGCTTGATAAAGATGAGTTCCTTGCATGTGTTTTACATGAGGTTTGAGAAAGAGTTTCTTGAATTGAATTATTGAAATGGTGGTCCCAAAACTTTTGTTTTGAAAATAAAGATTTATGACAGACTAATTATGGCTCGGAGATGTGACTTGCAAGTCAATGGTATGACGATACCATATGTATTTATGCCATAACAGATTATGTTTTCAGAGTATGTTTTCAGAGCATGTTTTTAGAGTATATTTTCAGAGCATGTTTTCAGAGACTGCATGTTTTGATAGAGTTTCAAAAAGGGGCTTAAAGAGGGTTAGGTGGTTACCCGAAGAAGGAGCGAGACTCTTAGCCTGAAATCGTATTTGCCGATACGAGTAGATTATTATTGTACGCTGGCGACGGCCGTGTGGCGTAGTAGAGTCAGAGACTCCGACCCTTTCGGTACACTTGGGTTGGGGGCTTCGCTGTTGAGTTAATGGCAGTTTTCATATAGTCCATGGAATTTTTCAGAGTTGTAGGATATACCACTTAACGCAGATGTAATACAGATTTCTCAGAGTCATGATGACTTTCACAAAGTCTTTTAAAATGCCCATGTGATTTCTTACTGTATGACATGTTTACGAATTATTTTAAACTGCTCTCATATATGTTGATTATAAATTATTATTTTGGATTTGCTCTGCGTACAAGTACATCTGTATTGACCCCCTCCCTCCAGGTTCTGAGGTTCAGTCTAGGGGTCCAGATAAGCAGTAGATATTTTCGACAGGTGATTAGATTATGCAGTGGTGAGCCTTCTCTATTCCAGAAGGCCTGTCTTTTTAGATCATGACATTTATTTCAGTTTTGGTCTACTGGGGGCCTTGTCCCAGCTTTAGACCGTCGTCAGATTTTCATATAGTAGAGATTTTGCAGACTGAGTCAGATGATGTTTAGTAATTATTGGAGTTTTTCTTCATTGTTAAATTAATTTCAGAGTATGACCATGTTTTCGTATTTGATGTATAATTCCGTATTTTCTTTTTCGTATATGAATGTTGTGCATGATTACCAGATAGAGAAGGGCATTCCGGGCCTTCACGGTTCGGGAATGCTCATCGCGACCAGGCCCTGGTTTGGGTCGTGACAAACTTGGTATCAGAGCACGATTCATGGTCCCAGGGTGTTTGCGAAATCGCTTTGGGTAGAGTCTTGTTTATGGGTGTGTAGCACGCCACACTTATAAGTAGGAGGCTACTAGGCATTTAGGAATGTCTCTCTTTCTTCATGTTCAATTTCGTGCATTAGAGTCAGAATGTTCCTCTTTCATACTATATTTCGTGCCATGGTGTCGCCCATACGAAAGTAAAAAGTCATCCCAAATTCTTTCCTTACTCTAATGTCCTCAAATATGTATCATTATTGAGGTGATTCAAGTACAGAAGTTTAGAATCTAAATGGTATGGTCCTTTCTGATTGAACCATATAAGATTTAAAATTTGTGCAAGGACTTGAGAAGAGTCCATTAGTGCTTCAATGTATATTAATTCCGATGTAAACATTGATCCTGATGGAATCATGCTTTTCAACTTGAGGTATTAATTGCATTTAATCCCCTTCAAATTTATGTTACAAATGTCTTGCTTAAGGGGGGATGATGTGTAGCAGAATGTTGGAACTGTATTTCCACCCGAATAGTAGTATGCGTTAAAGTGTTGTTGTCATGACCTATTGGTAATGATATTGGACCAAGAAGTTGGGGAAGTGAAGTCACAAAGCTAGAAGTCAGAGTGAGGGTGACTTTTGTGTAAATGAACATTTTAATTGAATAACCGATGTTCGAGAATGATTTACCCCCTTATGGTGATAGACTAATATGGTAGTTAGTAGCATGTGTGGATTGTATGGTAGTCTGTGGGGGAAGTGTTTGACTCAGATTTTTATTTATATAGAGTAAGATGTGTATCCTTAGATCATTGAATATTGTGCATCAATTTTCTATCTCTTGTAATATGTAATCTTATTATCATGGTGTTTTTGAAAAATCAAAGTCTAGTGAAGCCGTGTGGGGCTCTTTTGATTCACTAGCATAGTTGCTTTGTTATTCATTTCATTTCTTGTTCAAAACACAAAAATCAAAGTCTAGTGAAGCCGTGTGAGACCTATTTTGATTCACTAGCAGCTTGTTGTCCAACTTGTTGTTCTTGTGTTGGTTTAATATATGTATAGCTGAATTTGTTTGCATGAGATTGAGTTGGTAAAGAGGTGATTCATCCTAGTGTGTTAGTTTAGTGGAAGATAGAGAAGGTGTTGTTAGTCAGGGTGATTTGTCGGTTGCTTGAAGTGTGAAAATGGCTATATTAGCCAGTAAGTTATAATTATAGACTCATGGTTGTTGCGGAAATTGAAGGTAGTCTAAATGTATGATTGAGTAAGTAAGTATTAGGTGAGAAATCCGTATAAGTAGATAATATTGTATGGAGTTATAATATCATATTAAGGTTGATCATCTCTATTATATGACTTTACCCAGTGACCCCTTTTTTTGTTGGTACTTGTAAACTAGTACTACTTGTGAGAAGGTATGTAATAGATTTTTGAGGTATTTGGATAGAATGTTCAAATTTGACGGACTAGTATATTATGTTACCTTCTTCATTGATGGTAGATGATTGATTCTGGACCATTGGCTTAAATTTAATGTAGGATGTGGACGTAAGAATAGTGGCATGAGATTAATGATGTATGTTAAATTAATAGGCTTGATGTGTTGGAAATAGTATGTACTAATGAGTTATGATAAGGAAGACCTTAAGGTCATGATCGATTACTGTGGTTGTGAAGTGCTAGCATACTAGTGTTTCTTGATGTTTATTTCGTAGTGTCCAATGAGAATTATGTGTAAGGTTGGATTGTAAATCATGTTTAGCACTAGACCTTAAGTTTGCACAGTTGATGGCTATTAAGGTAGTTTTGATGATTGCTTGAGTAATGATACCAGATTTATAGAAGTGATCTAATAGGCTTGAACAGTGTAAGCAATAGATTAAGTTTATTTAAATTTGTAATGAAGTATGATGTTGTATGTATGATGTAGAAGTATGCCAAGGTGATATGAGGTAGTGGCATTTCTCTAAGACTATTACATGTTGTGTGTGGCTAGTAGTACCATTGAGTTGCTAGATGGAGAAAGACTAGTAGATGTTATATGGGCTCTAAATAGCCAGGTTAAAGAGTTTTGATTGATAGTGTTGGGCTCTTTTATATGATCTTTATTCTCATAGTAATGAGATATAAGTTTGGAGTCGTGATATTGGTTGGCTATGACGAAAGTGGTATGGTTCATCAAAGGCTCGGTGATATCCATGTTAAGTGTTAGAAATCTAAGTTTGAGCCTTGAAGGTTGAATTGATAGAAATAAGTGTACAAGCATTATACTATGACTATTGGGGCTATCGAAATATAGAGTGTATCTCAGAAGGTAGTATTAGCAGTGGGCTTTCCACTTTCATGTGTGATCTTTCGAGTTAAATTTCTATTTAATTATGTGTATTGTTGTATTCCAAACCCCAGAGTGCGGAGAGCATAGTTCATTTTAGAGTCTAGTAATAAGGGATCTCTTGAACTTAATATGATAGGCTTAGGGTGTGATCTTTTAAGAGATATAGAAGGTTGAATCTTATGGTTTAGACTTGTATCGTGGAGTGGCATGTAGTATTTTGTGAGTTGAAGTTAGTCCTGATCACGGTGAAGAGGATTAAGCTATTTTAGAAATTAGTAGAAAGACTTGTCAATGCTCATATCAGAATTGTAAGATAAATTGAATGAGTATGGTATTTAATGAGAATAGCATAGTTAGGGATATTCGAGAAGTGTGTTAAGCTTGAAAGTAAAAAGTTGTGTTGCCAAAGGCCTTCCATCTTAATTTATGAGTTATATGTCTATATTCCAGACTGCAGAGTAGTGTCAATGTTGTGATTTCCTCAATTGGATGTCTTGTGTAATCTATACCCAAGATTCGTGGCTCCCTATTACTGCCAAAACTTCTTTAGAAAGAGTGTTGAAGAGATACTCCAGTTAAGTATGAAGGTCCTACATAATTCAGTCTTTATAGTCAGTAAGTCAGTTTCACAGTCAGATTTGCATGACTTGTTTTCTCATCTTTTCATTTGCTCATTGTCACGACCCGAACCAGGGCCCTGGCTGTGACGAGCATTCCCGAATCGTGAAGGCCCGGGACGCCCTCTATCTATCTAGTAATCATGCACAACATTCATATAATAAAAGATAATGTGGAAATAGAAATCTAATACGGAAACATGATCAGTCTGAATGTGATCATAATACTGAAAACTGAAAGCTAAAATATATCTGGATAATAATAATGTCTGACTCAGCCTGCGAAATCTCTACTATGAACTAAACAAAACTCTCTGAAAACTGGGACAAGGCCCCCAAGTAGATCAAAACATGACTAAAGATAAATATCTGAAAGTAAACAGGCCCTCTGGAATATAGAAGGCTCACCCCTGCACAATCTGCTCTACGATCTGAAATACCTACTGTTTATCTGGACCCTAGATCGTTTCTCAAAACTTGGAAGGAGGGGGGGTCAGCACAAATGTACTGGCACACGAAGAAATCAAAAATAAAGTATTTGAACATATATATAATAGATGAGAGTAATTTTCATGAACACATCATGAATAAAATAGTTTCTGAAAACACATGGGCATCATTTGAAAATCATAAGACATTCTTGTCAAAATAATTTCTGATCTTTGTATTACTTCTGAGTTAGGTGACACTCCCGTACAAGTCTGATATTCCACGGGCTATATGGAATTCGCCATTGACTCGGCGGGGAAGCCCCCAACCCAAGTGTGCCGCAAGGGTTGGAGTGTCTGAGTCTGATACGCCACACGACACTTAAGCCAGTGTATAATAATATACCCGAATTATCAAATTACGGTTTTGGGCAATGAGTTGTCTGAACTCACCCCTTCTTCGGGGACCACCTAACATCTCTTTATGCCCAATTTTTTTACCTTTTCTGAACATGTATCATTCTGAAATTTCTAAATCTTGAAAGTCTGATAAAATCTGATTTCTGAAGTAGTCTGTGTCTATTATGGCATTTGTCTGAGTTGGTATCGTCATACCAAGAATTGCAAGTCCCATTAAGCATGATCTTTCATAAAAGTGTAGTTTCAGACCACCCAAACATGTAGTTTGCATAAAAGATTTCATGTTCCGAAACTCAATTCAAATCCATGCAAAACTTTCATCAAACATGTGGTAGTCACGTGCACTTTGGCAAAACCATGCATTCTTTCAGTACATGCATATTCAACATTCACAACCCTCTCTTTCGTGTTCAAAATCATATTCCAAGCATAGCAAAAGTCAAAGCATTTCATATCATGATTTTTCAAGATGTATTTCAAAACAATCTACATCACGTGAAACATGGGAAAATTTACATCAAGAGAGGGGTTTTATGTAAATCATGCTCTCAATTCATATTTCAAGACAAACACATATATACATATACATATAATTTTCAAATCACTTTGGGGGAAAGCCAAAAGGCCAAAACAATAATATTAAAGCTTCTAAAATATGAGTATGTACATGAATTCGAAAACCCCATTCTTAAAACATGATTTCTATACCCATGAGATTTTAGGAAAACCCCACGTACCTCTATTTAAGAAATTGAGGGATGATCCTTGAAGCTTACGATGTGGGGATTCCAAATCTCCAATTATCTTCCAAAACCCACGATTGAATCTTGAGTTATTTTGGAATCTTGTTTGAAACCCTAAGGGGTGTTCTTGAGAGAAAATTTGAGAAAAGGATTATATTTTTATGAATTGGGGCTAAATCTAGTGTTACAGACGAAATTTGGGTGAGGTGAAATGACTAAAATGCCCCTAAGAAAACAAACAAAGTCGAAACTGTCCCTCAGTTGACAAGTTGACAAGCTGATAGGCTGAAGTAAAATAGGTATAACTCCTTACTCAGATGTTGGATTTGGATGAATCCATTTGCATTGGAAAGAAGACTCAAAGAGATTTCATTTAATAGGTAGAATCTTTCCTAGTTCATTATATTTAGAGAGTTATGATCGTTTGAAGTTGACCCTGAAATACTGAAAATTGGGCAATAGGCTATGCGTTTTGCTACTGTTTTGAAATCCAAACTCAGCCTTATCCGTTCCGAAAAATTCCGAAACTTATCCGAGATGTACTATGAGCTTTTCCGATCGTAACACAACTTGAAAATCTAAAAACGGATGTCGATAAGATTGAAAAGTTGTATCTTGAAAATTTCCAGCTAAAATGACTCTAAGTCCTCATTACACTTAGAAAAATTTTCAAGTTTTTAAGTCTAAGAGCACTCTATTAAAGGCTAATCCATGCACGACTTTTACGGGGTGTTACATTATCTCCCCCTTGGGATCATTCGTCCACGAATGATGGGTAGGAACTTGTTGAAGCCTTAAAGGTATGGAATAACGCGGACACGACATGTCCTCTAATAAAGAATACACTGATCTGAAACATGACCATATGGCTGGAACAACTGATATTCTGAATTCTTATATTGGACATGCATATTTGATGCATGGAATACACGACTGAAGCTACTCATAAGCTGAGTTCTCATAATGAACATGCATATCTGATGCATGGATTTGTTACTGAGTTGTTCTCATGAACGCAGAACTGAATACACTGATAAGCTGAACGTATGACTGAATACGCAATGATAACTGGTGCGAAGCTTATAATAAGAATCTATGCATGCAACTGAATAGGGTATCTCCCCCTTGGAGCCCTATGTCCCTCTATGAAAGCTCAATTCACTAAGATGCTCAGAAAACTGAGGCGATGCACAGGGCACGTACGAATTGAATCATAACTGAACCTCTGGAATCTGAATCTAATGCATGATGCATGAACCGGGCTATACTCGCAACTGCTGATATACTCTATCTTGGAATAGTAGCATGTCTGAGATTTCGAGTAGCATGAACAAATGAAAAAACAAGAAAACAAGTCATGCAAATCTGACTGTTAAACTGACTTACTGACTATACAGACTGAATTATGCAGGACCTTCATACTTAACTAGAGTACGTATCTCTTCAACACTCTCTCTAAAGAAGTTTTAGCAGTAATAGGGAACCATGAATCTTGGGTATGGATTACACAAGACATCCAACTGAGGAAATCACAACATTGACACTACTCTGCAGTCTGGAATATAGACATATAACTCATAAATTAAGATGGAAGGCCTTTGGCAACACAACTTCTTACTTTCAATCTTAGCACACTTCTCGAATATCCCTAACTATAGTATTCTCATTAAATACCATACTCATTCAATTTAGCTTAAAATTCTCATATGAGCATTGACAAATCTTTCTACTAATGTCTAAAATAGCTTAATCCTCTTCACCGTGATCATGACTAACTCCAACTCACAAAATACTACATGCCACTCCATGATACAATTCTAAACCATAAGATTCAACCTTCTGTATCTCTTAAAAGATCACACCCAAAGCCTATCATTATAACCACATATGAACTTCAAAACAAACACTCATAAAGACACACTTCGCCTATTCTACTAACTATCTATCGATATAGCTCCCACACACTGCCCCAAGAACATACACACACACCTTTCAGCTAACCATCACATGCATCAAAGATTTGGCCCAAACCTTACTTCACACTTATGTCCTTATCTAAAACAAGCATACCATGATCTTTCATCAACAAGAAATATTTACTCCTCACCACTATCATCACATAAAGAGGAGTCACTAAAGATTAGAACATAAGATCTTGAAGCATGGAAGGATATTATATGAAACTTGACACTCAAATGAGGCCTGAGGAATAGCAAATCAACATCTGGGATTAATTAAAGAAAATCTTAATTGGGGCATACATGACTATAAGATGAATCTCGTCAATCATAAAGAGTATAGCATGAATTATGGGAACTGAGCACACCATAAAGCGTGAGTATATGTCATGAGCTACATGACCTCAATTTGAATTTTATAACATATGGAATGTGATTCCGACTACTGAATGAACTGGAACTCCTCATTTTAGAACTGGAAGAGCACGTGATTCTCTATCATATACATGAACATGAACTATGATCATGGAACTGAAATATAAAGTTTGAGTAGGCATTGGGATCACTGAAAAATACTGAGATAAGAATGGGTTGAGTCTCACCCTCACTTTCTGATGTTCTATATCATCGTGACATCGCTACTAGAATCTGAGAGACTGACTTGGTTATTCGTTCTATCATCTCCCCTTGGCTTTAAGCCATCATATTAAGTTCAAGAGATCCCTTATTAGTAGACTCTAAACTGAACTACACTCACCGCACTCTGGGGTCTGGAATACAATAATACACATAATTAAATAGAAATTTAACCCGAAAGACCACACATGAAAGTGGGCTTCACATAATTAAATAGAAATTTAACCCGAAAGACCACACATGAAAGTGGAAAGCCCACTGCTAATACTACCTTCTGAGATACATTCTATATTTTGATAGCCCCAATAGTCATAGTATAATGCTTGCACACTTATTTCTATCAGTTCAACCTTCAAAGCTCAAACTTAGATTTCTAACACTTAACATGGATATCACCGAGCCTTTGATGAACATACCACTTTCGTCATAGCCTACCAATATCGAGACTCCAAACTTATATCTCGTTACTATGAGAATCAAGATCATATAAAAGTGCCCAACACTATCAATAAAAACTCTTTAACCTAGCTATTTAGAGCCCATATAATATCTACTAGTCTTTCTCCATCTAGAAACTCAATGGTACTACTAGCCACACGCAACAAGTAATAGTCTTAGAGAAATGCCACCACCTCATATCACCTTGGTATACTTATACAACATCATACTTCATTACAAATTTAAATAATCTTAATCTCTTGCATACACTTTTCAAGACTATTAGACCACTTCTATAAATCTGGTATCATTACTCAAGCAATCATCACAACTACCCTAATGGCCATCAATTGTCCAAACTTAATGTCTAGTGCTAATCACGATTTACAATCCAACCTTACACATAATTCCCACTTGGACACTACGAAATAAACATCAAGAAACACTAGTATGCTAGAGCTTCACAACCACAATAATTGATCATGACTTTACGGCTTTCCTTATCATAATCCATTTGCACGTACTATTTCAACACATCAAGCCTACTAATTTAATCTCACAAAACATGCATCATCAATTTCATGCCACTGTTCCTACATCCACATTCTACATTAAATTCAAGCCAATGGTCTAGCATCAATAATCTACCATCAATGAAGAAGGCAACATAATATACTAGTCCATCAAATCTAAACATTCTATCCAAATACCTCACAAATCTACTACATACCTTCTCACAAGTAGTACTAGTTTATAACTACCAATAAAAGAAGGTCGGG
>NC_061119.1:217780575-217783787 GCF_002878395.1 Capsicum annuum
GGGGGGGGGGGGGGGGGGGGGGGGGGGGGGGTAAAGTCACATAATAGGCATGGTCAACCTTAATCTGATATTATAACCTCATACAATCTTATCAACTTATACTGATCTCTCACCTCCTACTTACTTACTCAATCTCATGCAAACAGATTCAGCTATACATATATTAAACCAACACAAGAACAACAAGTTGGACAATAAGCTGCTAGTGAATCAAAATAGGTCTCACACGGCTTCACTATACTTTGATTTTTGTGTTTTGAACAAGAAATGAAATGAATAACAAAGCAACTATGCTAGTGAATCAAAAGAGCCCCACACGGCTTCACTAGACTTTGATTTTTCAAAAACACCATGATAATAAGATTACATATTACAAGAGATAGAAAATTAATGCACATTATTCAATGATCTAAGGATACACATCTTACTCTGTATAAATAAAAATCTGAGTCAAACACTTCCCCCACAAACTACCATACAATCCACACATGCTACTAACTACCACATTAGTCTATCACCATAAGGGGGTAAATCATTCTCGAACATCGGTTATTCAATTAAAATGTTCATTTACACAAAAGTCACCCTCACTCTGACTTCTAGCTTTGTGACTTCACATCCCCAACTTCTTGGTCCAATATCACTACCAATAGGTCATGACAACAACACTTTAACGCATACTACTATTCGGGTGGAAATATAGTTCCAACATTCTACTACAAATCATCCCCCCTTAAGCAAGACATTTGTAACATAAATTTGAAGGGGACTAAATGCAATTAATACCTCAAGCTGAAAAGCACGATTCCATCAGGATCAATGTTTACATCGGAATCAATACACATTGAAGCACGAAAGTACTCTTCTCAAGTCTTTGCACAAATTTTAACTCTTATATGGTTCAATCAGAAAGGACCATACCATTTAGATTCTAAACTTCTGTACTTGAATCACCTCAATAATGAGACATATCTGAGGACATTAGAGTAAGGAAAGAATTTGGGATGACTTTTTGCTTTCATATGGGTGACACCATAGCAAGAATTAGAGCATGAAAGCGAAACATTCTGACTCTATTGCATGACCTAGAACATGAAGAAAGAGAGACATTCCTAAACGCCTAGCAGCCTCTTACTTATAAGTATGGCGCACTACACACCCATAAACAAGACTCTACCCAATGCAATTTCGCAGACACCTTGGGACCATGAACCATGCTCTGATATCAAGCTTGTCACGACCCAAACTGGGGCCTGGTCGTGACGAGCATTTCGAATCATGGAGGCCCGAAACACCCCTATCTGTCTGGTAATCATGTACCTAATTTATATGATCAAAGTAATACGGAAAAACACAATAATTTGGAAATATGGTCATAATTATGAAAAGAAACAATAACGGGGAGGTAAGGTTCCCTTAACATTATTTAACCTCTAAACAACTATCTGCGAAAATCTCTAACAAATGACTGAGTCAAGTAACCGTATATAAACTGGGACAAGGCCCCCAGTAGATCCTAAAATTGAATATAAGATAAAAGGACTGCAGGACATAAGACCTTCTGAAACATAGAAGGCTCACCACCTGTCTCTACAGCTCTGTCTGAAAGATCTACTGAACCTGAGAGGTTGGAGAGGGGAGGGGTCAGCACAAAAGTACTAGCATGCAAAGATATATAAACAAAATATATTTTTACAATATATAGTTGAGAGCCATTATAAAGAAATTTCATATCAAATCATTTGAAAACACATGGGTGTAATGCAATAGTTTCTCAACAACAATGAAATGCAACTGAGCTAGGTGGAATACCCTACATAATTTTCACCAATTATCAAACCTCGGTTGCCACCGATATTAGAGTATAAGTGAGGGAGAGACACAAGATCACATAACATGGTGTCTCGACCCAATGGTAGTGCCCAAGATCACTTAGCCTGGGCTCCTACCTATAGTCCCAATTTGGGAATGACATGAAGTCAAGTACACAAGATCACTTAGCCTGGTACCAATATTCCATGTCGGCAAACACGTTTTCCAGCGATGAGCCCTTGTGTCTCAAACGCCTTCTTCGGGCATCCACTTTCTCATGTAAAATCAATGCATTCGAATTTCATCTTATTCAATCGCATATCGTATTCTGAAGGGTATCGTCATACCCGACTTGCAAGTCATCAATATCACATCCACATATGCATAATCATGTAAAAACCAAGGTGCTTCATCATTTACAAGTGGTGAACAATATTTATTTCAAACTCATGCTCTCTTTTGTTAATCATAATATAATATGGAGTATCAAAACATTATCATGGGAATTGGAAAACAATTTATCATTCATATTTATCAAACTTCCATGGAAAATCTCAAATCACATATGCATGGTTTCAACCATTCAAGTATATAGGCAAACAATTCCTATGACATAAAGAAAATGACTTAGAAATCATATTGAAAGCAAGTTATTAGCATTTGATTGAAAACCCCCATTTAAAAGCATGCATGATCATAAAAACTACACCCATGAGATTTTAGGATAACCCCACGTACCTCTATTTCAAAGGATAATAGTTGTTTCTTGAAGCTTGCGGATTGGTGATTCCAAATATGTAATTATCTTTGAAAACCTACGGTCGAATCTTGAACTATTTGGGTTTTTATTTTGAAACCCTAGAGAGAGTTCTTGAGCACTTTTGATGAAAGGATATGTATTTTGGGGTCCTTGGAACTAGATTTCGTGTTTTAGGGCTAAGTAAGTGTGGAAAAGGACCACTTTGTCCCCAACACGGAGTGTTTAAATCACTAGAATTCTTTACATAGGCGCCGCCCATCCCATTACCTATGTTCACATAGGCGCCGCCTAGGCTATCGCCTATGTTTACATAGACGCCACCTAGGCTATCGCCTATGTTTACATAGGCGCCACCTAGGCTATTGCCTATGCTTTCCAGTGGCCATGGGCGATTGGTTAGGCGACGTTTATCATTTTGAAAGGCCATAACTTCTTGCTCGGGTGTCGGATTTTAGCCAAATTGGTATCGTTGGAAAGCTAACTCAAATACCTATAATTTGACACATAGTAGGCTTACTAATTCAACATATACAGAGATTTATGGTCGATGGAAGCTGACACACTTTACAGTGTCCACTAAAACTTAGTCGGTTGAAATAGTTTCAACTCGTCCTTGAGTTGAAGGACCTCTATGGTCTAA
>NC_061119.1:217786787-217788520 GCF_002878395.1 Capsicum annuum
GAAATAGTTTCAACTCGTCCTTGAGTTGAAGGACCTCTATGGTCTAAATTCATGCCTTGAGTGGATTCACATGCTACACAATAATTAACATGGCGTATTGGCATAGGATTTTATGGCTTTAGGATTAACAACGCATCGAAATCATAATCCATTGAGAATTGAGTAATGATGTAACACTTGAATTATAATCAAGTTCTTGTACACCATAGACAGAATTAAACGCGAAAAGAAACACGACTATTCACAGAAATTTGGAGGTTTCGACCATCCAATGTACAAGTTAACCGTCAATCGGAGGATGACCCCAGAGAACTTGAATGACTTCTCCGTCTCTTCCAGACAATGGTTCTTCTCCTCTCTAGTCCAGTTCTGAACAAAAGCATCGATGAAAATGGATCATGTTAAGTCGATAATAACAAGCTACGTGAAAGAATATGATAATAGTTTTAAAAAGTTGATAGGATTACATGTGCAACTTTGTTCAGCTTATAAAGCAAACTTGATAGAATTCTAGCTCTTTCTTGTCGAGTATCTTTTCAGCTACCTATAAAGCAAAGAAGAAGCAAGATTGTGGACAAGTAACTGGTTACCTTTTTTTCCTTTAACGTTCGTAGGTCTAAGAAGGAAAAGAAACAATGCAATAGTGTAGCAGCAACTTCTACGACAGCACTAGTTCAACAGAGGAGTTTGTATCGACAGTTTAGAATTACTCCATGTGAATTTATCGTCTACCGGACATTTTTAACACGGATGAATACTGAAATTTTCATTTTTACAATGTTGTTTAGTTTTTTCGCTACTGTAATCATAATTTCAACGGATTAAGTTGATGTTAGGACTAAGTGATGATAAAGACAGGAGCTAGTAATATTTCAACTATCCGTCAAAGTTGAAGTACTAACGAGTAAAAGGGGTCGAACAGCAACATGGTCTAGCTTGTGCTCGCTTTGGATATTCCACCTAGTACCTCCTACCTCTCACCAGCACAGGTACGGGGTAACTCTACCTAACAAGGCTTAGGTAAACGGAATGAACCGCCTAGTGTTTTTTTTGCCACTGCTCGGATTTAAACCTCATCATATTTCTCCTCCCACTACATTGACTACTAAGCTACACCCTTGGGTGTCCTCGGATACCCTTCAAATTATGACTTAAAATAACCTAGAATTTCGCATATTGTAAAAATGGCAAATAAATGCTTGAGGATCCTTTTCTGATAGCTCGTCTAAGTAATATATATATTACAAAACTGATTTGAACTTTTTGCCCTTCGTTAAAAGGCACTTCTTTAAACAAAATTGTCATTTACTATTTTTTAATTATATTTAAAAATAAAAAATTCTCATTATCTTTTGTAAAAAACTAGACATATAATAGGATCCCTAACAAACATTATTTTATTTCTGGCAAAACAAAAACGTACAAATATAAATTTCCAATTAACAGTCCTAAACCTTACCATACCCATCACTAAATATGGAGTGAGTTAGCTGGCAGGAAAATATTAACTATTTTCACTATATTTTATTCAAGGAAAGAAACATTAATGGTAGCAATTTGCAAGTTGCAACAAATTAATTCAATTTTAGAATGAACTAAAGGGTGTGCTACATGCCTACACCCTTTTGCTTTCAACAATCGATATTCTCCTCTTCCTATGTACTATCTTTATATGGTTGTTTGGTGATTAAATTACGTGAATAAAAGGTATGTAGGCACAATTATTTTTTTCT
>NC_061119.1:217788620-217789425 GCF_002878395.1 Capsicum annuum
ATTGATAATAAATCATTATCAATTTCTCACAAATTTGACTCCAAATTGATGATTAGCTTAAATTATTTAACCATGAAAAGTGTTTGGTTTTATTTGAGTGGTTGTCATCTATTATATTGTATTGTGTTCTTAGTTAAAATACAATATTTTAATTGTCCCGGTTTGTTATTTTTGCTATTTATTTTGTTAAAGTGATTTTATTTTGATGGGTACATTTTGAAAGGGAAGGAATTGGAATTCTATATAAGAAACTTCAAAAGAAGAAAGGCAAGACTGTGGTGCTGGTGTTTAAGCAGTACTTTCGGAATGCCCCTTCTCTTTTTTTTTTTTTTTCGATTTTGTTCTATTAAATTTCAATTGAGAGAGTTTTTGGGTACGTTTCCTTTATATCTTATGCACCACCATAACTTCAAAATGATGTTATTAGCAAATTTTAGTTTACAATTTTACTTCCAAAAAAAAAAATCAATATTTTCCTTAAGTGATTTAGGTGAGATATTAAAACCTTGAAATTTGAATTATAGAAGGTATTTTAATGTTAATATTAATTTTTAATATTTGGACCTAAATATTGAATCAAAACTTGAAAGTTTAAATGGCAAATCACAATTTATTTCAATGTTCTAAGCAATAAGTCGTTTATAATCTCTTGAAAAGAGATGTGTAATTAAACTTCAAATTTTTTTAACTATTTTAGAAACTTAAAGTTTTTCGTTGGTATTTATTTTGTAACTCAAATGTAGTAACATGAGACACATGTGCAAAGCACGTATACCAAACTAATATATTAAAAGTGTGAACAACC
>NC_061119.1:217792425-217830112 GCF_002878395.1 Capsicum annuum
GTGCAAAGCACGTATACCAAACTAATATATTAAAAGTGTGAACAACCTTAGAAATATTATTTGAACTTTTTACCCTTCATTAAAAGTCTTTAATTTATATAAAATCAACTTTTCACTATTTTTTTTTTTAATATTTAAGATTTGAAAATTAATTAAATATATTTATGGTAATGGTAAAACCTTTCCTTATTAGAAGTCATCAGAATTAATGACAACTAATACTTTTATCATTAGCATAAAAATTCTAAATCAACTAAATTTGATTTTAAGAAGATTTGAAAAATCTAGAAATAAATATAAAAGCGTTAAAAAAAAAAAAAATAGAAGTACCAAATTTCTAAACGTTTTAAGTACGTAATAAGAATGTGATAATGATTTTGTAAAAGCTACAAGAAACATACTCCTATTTTTACTTTTCTTATTATTTTAACTTTGATTCATGTGTATTCTTGAATTTATTATCAGCACACTTTATGCCTTCATTTATTTCTTTTAATTAATAGTTTTAAAGATTATATATGAGTTATTCATAATCAACAATTGATAACGAATACTCTTCTTTTAATTTCTTGTGTTTCTATTTTAGATGAGAATTTTTAATCGAAAAATTTGGAAGAATTTCCCGCCAAATGAATCAATGATGTGTCTCTCTTAGCTTCTGGCAGCAAGGAAAAGAGGTACTCCTTGACAAACACAAACGCGATATCCATCAACCACTTGAAATTTTTGGTGATAAAATATATATGTGGCTACACTAAAATATATGTTATACTTACATTATTATATTAAAGTGTGAAGAATCTTTAAAAAGTGATTTAAACTTTTACGCTTCATTAAAATTTTTTGCAATAGACAAAATCATTTAATTTTAGATAATCAAACGTTACACATGCGAGACACGTGCGGCATAAATGAGCCGAACTTTTAACAGATGGCATAAATGAGCCATTTTTGATAGTTCAATGGCATATTTAAGCCTTTTCTCTTATTTTAATTAATAACGTAGGCCTCTAATAAAATGTGATATGGCAAAGCTGTTTTTGAAAACCACCGTTAAAAAGTAATGGCATGGATGAGCTCATTTTGTAATGGTGATGGCATAAATGAGTTGAACTTTTAACTGACGACATAAATGAGCCATTTTTTATAGTTCAATAACATATTTGAGCCTTTTCCCTTTATTAAATGAATGGAAATGTGTTTTTGTACGGTGATTCTCTTGTTTTAGTTTTACAAGCAATTACTGAAATTTCATTTCGGAATATAACTAGAAGGATTGAAGTTTAAGGATTTCATCATAGTTCTTACTGTTTAAACTTTAAATTTTACCGTTATAATACTATGTTTTAGCACTATCCTCGGGCTTTCAAGGAGATGTAATTTCTCTATATTTTAAATAATGGGCATCTATTTCTCGACTTCTTTGAACTGTTTATCTTTTAAATAAGGGGTCTATCAGAAACATCCTCTTTACCTCTGAGATAACGGTAAGGTTTGTGTACGCTCTACCCTCCCCAGATCCTACTATGTGTATAAAACACTACATTTTTTTCAAATTGCACCTTTTTTTGCTGAGATAAAGGACCATTTATGTCCAATATTATATTACAGGGACCTAAGTGAACCTACTATGTAAAGTTAACGGACTGTTTGGGCTGATAATTCTGCAGATATAATTTCAGTCACTCAAATTTTATCTTGTTTAGGTACTGTGTGTCTTTTGTTCTTTACACATTTGTTTATTGTTACTCATAATATTGTCATTTCTTCTATCCTTTTCTCAAATATATCACTTTCAGTGATTTTGAAGTTATATGATCTGCCACTGAAAGGTTAGTTTCCCTTAATTATTCTCTCATTTAATTAAAGTTTTAGAGCAAAAACAATACTTGTAGTGGCTGATCAATGTATAATTTAGCTCTTTGTACTATGTATAGTTATGTTCCTTGAACTCCTCAAATATAACGTTGATTATGTGTTGGATCCTTCAAAAGTTGTTAACTTTTGTAAGGATCTGACTGACACGGGTGTGTCAACTTTTTAAAAGAGGTCAAGCAACGTAGAAAGCAATACCTAAGTAAGAAAGCCGAGTTAAATTATTTTTACACATTAAATGAGCTAAAGCTACTGAGTTTGGTACTGAACTCACTGTTACCATTACCTGATCTTATTTGGTTTATGCCTGCCTTTTCAGCAAATCTGCGTATCTTGTTATTTGTAATACCATTGGCCTCGTGCAACCCTGCAGGTTTCAGGTCATAACCGCAAAGGAAAGAAACGAGAATACAGTAGATATGGCTCATGCAAATGTGGCTTCTCTTATGAGAACAGTGGAATCGCTCTTGACATCCAATTCTCCGATGCAATCTCTAATCTGTGATCACAGAGAAGAACTTTGCGCTCTTTGTGAAAAAAAAAAAAACTTTGAGAAAAACAATGTTTCGGGAGAAATGGCGGATTTGGAAGTAGAGGTAAAAGAAGTTGCAAGTGCTGTTGAACACACAATTCAACTATGAGTAACTGAAGTTTTAGAAAATGATGAAAGTCTGAGAGAAAAGGCACATAGGCTTTCTGATAGCCTGCAACAAGTAGCAGAGGACATTGATCGTATCTTGAAAGAGTCAACAAAGATTCAAGATAAAGGAAAACAAGCATCAAAGGAATCAACGGTTCAAGAGTTTCCAAGCTCGCCAAAATATATTCTGAATGTTGAGAACAGTATGGTTGGACGTGATGATCAAAGGAAACGGTTGGTAGAAGATCTGACTAGAAGCAACTCTGTCGAACGCAAAGTCATCCCGATTATCGGGATGGATGGCATAGGTAAAACAACCTTAGCGAACGAAGTTTACAAAGATGCGTGCATTCGTTCTCATTTTGATGTTTGTGCCTGGGCTACTGTTTCTCAACAATACAATGCAAAGGAAATATTGTTGAGCCTTCTGCGATCTACTAAAGGTGACACATTTGACATGAATGATGAGGCAGAGCTCGCAAACATGCTAAAAAGAGTTTGATGGGTAAGAGATATTTAATTGTATTGGATGACATGTGGAAAACTGAAGCATGGGATGCCGTGAAACTATGTTTTCCAAGTGGAAACAAGGGGAGTGTAATATTATTGACGACCCGTATCACTAAAGTAGCCCGCGATGCTGGTACAAAGAATCTTTCTTTGCAGATGGATTTAATGGGCCCAGATGAGAGCTGGATTCTTTTCAAAAGTGTAGCATTTTCAAGTGAAGAATTACCTTCTGATTTGAAGACTATTGGGAAGCAAATTGTAGAGAAATGTCACGGGTTACCACTAATTATTGCCGTGGTTGCTGGGCTCCTCAAATCTAAAAGGGCAATAGAAGACTGGGAAAATGTTGCTAAAGATGTCAAGTCATTTGTCACAAATGATCCTGACAAACAATGTTCACGTGTGCTTGGGTTGAGTTACAATCACTTGACCAGCGGCCTAAAAACGTGTCTTCTGCATTTCGGAATTTTTCCAGAAGACAGTGAGATACCAACGAAGAATTGATGAGATCATGGATGGCTGAGGGGTTCCTGAAGTTGGAAAATGATTTGGAAGGAGAGGCTGAGAAGTGTTTGCAAGAGCTTGTTGATAGATGTCTAGTCCTTGCCTGCTAGACAAGTCTAGATGGAACAAAAATTAGATCATGTAAGGTTCATGATCTAATATGACCTGTGTGTGAGAGAAATTCAAAGGGAGAACATTTTTATCATGAACGACATTGTGCTTAAACGACATTGTGCTTAAACGATATTACTCATATTCAAAATGTCGATATCTTAGTATGCAAAAAATGCAGCCCTTTAAAAAATGCGTGACTGGTGCTGAAATTGGTTATTGTCGCTATGGTGTTTATAGGGCTCTTCTTACCCCTGTACATTGTCAGTTGGGAGATCATGACAATAACGATCTTTTGAAACGAACCCGTTCCATTTTCATTTTTCATCTTCAGGATTCATATTATGATATTTTCAAATCAGAGCTTATTCATTTCAAATTACTCAAAGTCTTGGAGTTGAGACACAAAGTGATTGATTATTTCCCTTTACAGATACTAAGCCTCATGTGGTTGAGGTACCTATCATTACTCTGCGATGAGAATTTAAACATACCTACAGAAATTCGCAGGTTATGGAATCTGCAGACATTCATTGTTCAAGGGCCTCATCGATCAAATTTAATAACTATTAACTTTTCCAGAGGAAATTTGGGGACTAATGCAATTAAGGCATCTTAAACTGCCCAGAATCTATTTGCCAGATTGCCCAAGAGGATCTGTTGACAAAGGAAGGCACTTGGATTTTTCTAACTTACAAACTATTTCTTACTTGTCTTAACGTTGTTGCACGTATGAGGTTATTATGGGGATTCAGAATGTTAAAAAATTACGAATTAGACGAGATGCGACTTACTCTGGGCTTCTCAACAATCTTGTCCATCTGCATCAACTTGAAACATTGAGTCTTACTTATTGTTTGCATCCACTTTTACCATCAAGTGTGAAAGCTTTTCCAGCAACGCTCAAGAAGCTGAAGTTGGAAAGAACTTTTCTACGTTGGTCGTACTGGGACATCATAGCTGAGTTGCCTAATCTTGCGGTGCTGAAGCTGATATTTTTGGCTTGTCGTGGCGAAGAATGGCACCCAAATGTTAAGGGATTTGCTCGATTGAAGCTTTTGTTAATTGAAGATAATGATGTCAAGTACTGGAAAGCAACAAATGACAATTTTCCGGTCATTGAGCGCCTTGTGCTTAAAGAATGCAGACATTTGAAAGAGATACCCATTGAGTTTGCAGAAATCCACACACTACAACTGATTGAGTTAAATTGGTGTCTTTCCGAACTTGGGGGATCTGCTACACGAATTCAAAAAGAACAAGAAGACCTCGGAAACAACCCCCTGGATGTTCGTATCTCCCATCCACGTAAGTATATACTCCCTCCGTTTCAAAAAGAATGACCTGGCTTGACTTTGCACGGAGTTTAAGAAGATAAAAGAAACTTTTAAATCTTGTGGTCTTAAATAAAAGATACTTTAATCCTGTGGTCTTAGGCATGCCACGTGGAAAGTTAAAAGTAAAAAGTTGCTAAAAATTGAAAGAGATCATTCTTTTTGAAACGGACTAAAAAGGAAAGTAGGTCTTTCTTTTTGAAACAGAGGGAGTAGTATTTATCAAGGTCACACTCTGTTTCTCATTTCCACAAGTCAAGTGTACACAAAAGTTATTTAGCTTTGCCCCATATTCTTTCACAAAATTAACTTTGACAAAATTTGGTTAAAACTCTACTTAAAATGTAAGAGAAATTAACAAGAATATCTCTTATATTTGAAGATAGTTCAAAATGGCCCCTTAAATATATTTTTCAGCAATTTTGGTGTTTTAGTTTAAGCTTTGCTAAATGTGAGCACATTTGGTCTAATTGTTAACTATCTGTCTATCAATAGTTGTCCACTATTAACTAGACACATAAGTTAATAAATAGAAAATGATGGGGCTAGTTTTACCATATTACCCTTTGAATCTAATAAATCTAATGCTTGTGAAAACACATTGAATAATGAATTGTATTTAATGCTAAGGGTAAAATGGGTAAATTATCCATTGGTTTCAAAATGGACGAGTATTATTGACATTTATTTTTGATATAGTGGAGTAAATTTTACAGAATTGTGAAAAAGAAAATTAAATATGAACTCACATTTCAAGGTGTTCTCTTTGCATTTTTATTTTCTAGTTTGTTGCGGGATTTGGTGTAGCTTGTTTCGCTTCATAAAATTGATTTCTTTGTAACAATTCAACATATCTATCACCAATGGAGAATGTATACTTAAACAATTGCACTTGATATTTCTATACTTTAATTGACATGATTTGATTGTAAATGGGAGATTTTATATTTCTAATTTATATTGCTTTGTTATAGTAAGACGCTGGGCTTGATCTCGTCTAAGTATTGTGGATTCTTCGAGCAGCATTTGGAAAAAAAGGACACAAGGAGCGGACGAGCAACAAGAGTATTCAATCTGTTTCTATCCAGTATGGGGAGTTTGATTCAATAAATTTATGTGGTAGTGTCTTCTAGCTTGTTAATTCTTATTGTGCTGTACTTTTCCTCCTTCATGTAGCAATTTATATTGGGTATCTTTGACGGTATAGAGTAACTCGTGTTCTTGAATTGATTTCTGTGATCTATTTATTCGATAGAGTAATTTAACGAAAAGGCATAAGTTCCCTCAACATATGATTGAGGTTCCAAGGACAGACATTTTGTTTTTGGTGGCACGAGTATAGTTCTCTTTGCTGAGAAAATTTGGGAACTAATGCAATTAAAGCATCTCTAACTGGACGAATTTGATTTGCCAAATCGCCCAAGCGTATCTGTTGACAAAGGGAGACACATGGGTTTTTCAAATGTACAAACTGTTTTCTTACTTGTCTCCATGCTGTTGCATGAAAGAGGTTATTTCTGGGATTCAGAACGTTAACAATATAGGAATAGGTGGAAATAACAATGACTATGAAAGTTTTCGGGAATCCGCATCAACCTGAAACATTGAATGGATTTATTTTTTTTTCTAATTTGAGTTCTTTCAGTCACTTAGTGACCATTCCAAGTGCAAATCGTTTTTCTAAGTTGGTCGTACCAGCCCATTTCCCAACTAATGTGGGACTTTTGTCCACTCTAACACCCCCATTCAGGCTCAATTGGCACTGGCGCATGGACCGGGAACCCAAAACGGGGATGGACTTGACTCTGAAACCATGTCAAGAATGTACCTTGGGTCTAACTCAATCTCAAAAGTTAGCTCACCACTTGTCTCTACAACTCTGTCTGAAAGTTCTACTGATTCTCTTGACCCCTAAACTGGGCCTCTGAACCTGAGAGGTTGGAAAGGGGAGGGGGTCAGCACAAAAGTACTGGCACGCAGAGATATCAAAACAAAACATAATATTTTTACAAAGTATAGTTGAGAGCCATTATAAAGCAATTTCGTATCAAATCATTTGAAAGCACATGGGTGTAATGCAATAATTTTTCTCAACAGTAGTGAAATGCAACTGAGCTAGGTGGAATACCCTACATAATCTACACCAACTGTCAAACCTCGATTGCCGCCGAGATTAGAGTATAAGTGAGGGAGAGACACTCAAGACCACACAGCATGGTGTCTCGACCCAATGATAGTGCCCAAGATCACTTGGCTCGGGCTCCTACCTATAGTCCTAATTTGGGAATGACATGAAGTCAAGTACACAGATCGCTTAGCGTGGTACCAATATTCCGTGTCGGCAAACACGTTATTCCGACGATGAGCCCTTGTGTCTCAAATGCCTTTCTCGGGCATCCACCTTTCTCATGTAAAATCAATGCATTCAAATTTCATTTTTTTTTCAATCACATATCGTATTTTGAAGGGTATCGTCATACCCGAATTGCAAGTCATCAATGTCACATCCACATATGCATAATCATGTAAAAACCAAGGTGCTTCATCATTTACAAGTGGTGAACAATATTTATTTTAAATTCGTGCTCTCTTTTGTTGATCACAATATAATATGGAGTATCGAAACATTATCATGGTAATTTGAAAAAAAATTATCATTCATATTTATCAACTTCCATGGAAAATCTCAAATCACATATGCATGGTTTCAACCATTGAAGTATATAGGCAAACAATTCCCATGACATAAAGAAAATGACTTAGAAATCATATTGAAAGCAAGATATTAGCATTTGATTGAAACCCCCATTTAAAAGCATGCATGTTCATAAAACTACACCCATTAGATTTTTGGATAACCCCACGTACCTCTATTTCCAAGGATAATAGATGTTTCTTGAAGCTTGCGGATTGGTGATTCAGAATATGTAATTATCTTTGAAAACCTACGGTCAAATCTTGAACTATTTGGGTTTTTATTTTTGAAACCCTAAGGAGAATCTTGAGCACTTTTGATGAAAGAATATGTATTTTGGGGTCCTTGGAACTAAATCTCATGTTTTAAGGCTAAGTAAGGGTGGAAGAGGACCACTTTGTCCTCAACACGGAGTGTTTAAATCACTAGAATTCCTTACATAGGCGCCGCCCATCCCATTGCCTATGTTCACATAGGCGCAGCCTAGGCTATCGCCTATGTTCACATAGGCGCCGCCTAGGCTATCGCTTATGCTTTCCTGTGGCCATGGGCGATTGGTTAGGCGTCGCTTATCACTTTGAAAGGTCATAACTTCTTGCTCGGGTGTCGAATTTTAGCCAAATTAGTATAGTTGGAAAGCTAACTTGAATACTTATCATTTGACACATAGTAGGTTCCCTAATTCGACATATATAGAGAGTTATGGTCGAAGGAAACTGACACACTTTACAACGTCCACTTAAACTTAGTCAATCAAAATAGTTTCTACTCTTCCTGAGTTGTAGGACCTCTATGGTCTAAATTCAATCTTGAGTGGATTTCACATGCTACACGATAATTAACATGTCGTATTGGCATAGGATTTTATGGATTCAGGATTAACAACGCATTGAAATCATGGTCTATATTGTAGCCCGAATTGTGGGGCGTTACATTATCCCCCCTTAGGATCATTTGTCCCCGAATGACGATGCGGGACACTGACAAACACGATTTTAAGCATAATAAAGGACTATGAAAGATAAGATAAGAATATTACCTTCAGTCTCCTCCTCCATCGAAGCAAACAAATTGGGATATCTAATTCTCATGTCATCTTCTGACTCCCAAGTTGCTTCTTCGGCTTTCTGATTCCTCCATAGTACCTTTACTGAGCCTATCTCTTTGCTCCTCAAATTTCGAACTTAGCGATCTAAAATTTCAACGGGCTCTTCTTCGTAAGACAAGGAGTCTGTCACTTTGATACCCTCTACTGGCAATACCATAGAATGATCTCTAATGCATTTCTTCAACATGGATACATGGAATACCGGATGAACGAAACCCAAACTTGCAGGCAATTCTAACTCATATGCAACTATACCAATTCTTTTCAAAATCTGATATGGCCCTACATAATGAGGGCTCAATTTAACCCTTTTTCCAAACCGCATAACTCCTTTCATAGGAGAAACCTTGAGAAACACCAAATCACCAATTTCAAACTCTAGTTCTCTTGTCCGAACATCGGCATAGGACTTCTGACAACTCTGAGCAGTCTTGAGTCGTTCTCTAATGATCTTCACTTTCTCCATCTCCTGATGAACAAGATCAGGTCCATACAACTGAGTCTCACCCACGTCATACCATCCTATCGGAGACCTACATCTCCTCCTATACGAAGCCTCAAAAGGGGTCATTTTGATACTGGCATGGTAACTATTATTGTAAGCAAATTCAACCAGTGGAAGGTGATCTACCCAACTACCTTTGAAATCAATGACGCGTGCCCTCAACATAACTTCGAGGGTCTGAATGGTACGCTCAGCTTGCCCATCCATCTGAGGGTGGAAAGTTGTGCTCAAATTCACTTGTGTACCTAAACCCTTCTGAAAAGATCTCCAGAACTGAGATGAAAACCGTGTACCTCTATTGGATATAATGAACACTTGTACCCCATGCAATCGAACTATCTCCTCAATGTAAATCTTAGCATAAACCTCTCTCGAATAATTAGTCCTCACAGGCAAAAAGTGTGCTGACTTGGTCAACCGATCTATAATCACCCATATAGAATCATACTGGTTTCGGGATCTCGGAAGTCATGTAATGAAGTCCATATTTATCATCTCCCACTTCCATAAAGGCAGGGCTATCTCTTGGGAAGTACCACCCGACCTCATGTGTTCCACCTTCACTTGCTGACAATTCAAACACTTGGACACAAAATCAGCTACATCACGTTTCATGTTATTCCACCAATACAAGGTTTTCAGATCATGATACATCTTAGTAGAGCCTAGGTGAATGACATACCTCGAAGTGTGCACCTCATTAAGGATTCTTTCCTGTATCCCACCGCCATTCGAAACGCATAACCTACCCTAAATCTCAGAATACCATCGCCACCAATTTCAAATGACATAACCTTTTGTTGACCCACATCTTTCTTGATTTGCATCAAGATGGGATCTTCAACCTACTTCTCCTTAACTTCAGCACAAAGAGATGACTTAGCTAACTCATGAACAATCACCCATCCATCTTCGGAATCTAAGAGTCGCACTCCCAGATTTGCAAGGCGGTGAATATCCTTCACTATCTCTTTCTTTCTTTCTTCTACATGAGAAAGGCTTCCCATAGACAAACTGCTGAGGGCGTGGGCTACAACATTTTCCTTGCCTGGATGGTAATACAGACTCATATCATAGTCTTTCAAAAGTTCCATCCAACTCCTCTGGCTGAGGTTCAATTCTTTCTGTGAGAAAACATACTGTAAACTCTTATGGTCGGTATAAATATCAACATGTACTCCATAGAGATAGTGCCTCCAGATTCTAAATGCAAACACCACGACTGCTAACTCCAAGTCATGAGTGGGGTAATTGCGTTCATGCACCTTTAGCTGCCTAGATGCATAAGTTATCACCTTACCACGCTGCATCAATACACAACCAAGTCCTACACAGGACGCATCATAATAAACCACAAAATCATCTACACCCTCGGGAAGGGTCAAAACAGGAGCAGTAGTTAGCTTGTCCTTTAATTTCTCAAAACCATTTTCACACAAGTCAGACCACACAAACTTCATCTTTTTCTGAGTCAGTTTAGTAAGCGGAGTAGGTATGGAAGAAAAACTCTCTACAAACCTTCTGTAATACCCCGCCAAACCCAAGAAGCTCCAAATATCGGTTGGAGTCGTGGATCTGGGCCATTTTCTCAATGCTTCAACTTTCTGGGGATCCACTCTTATCCCCTCACTGGACACAATATGCCCCAGGAAGGCAATAGCATCTAACCAGAATTCACACTTTAGAAAATTTGGCATACAACTGATGATCCTAAAGGGTCTGAAGGATAATTCAGAGGTGATTGGCGTGATCCTCTTTACTCTTAGAATAGATCAGAATATCATCAATAAATACAATGACGAACAAGTCAAAAAATTGACGGAACACTCTATTCATAAGATCCATGAAGGCTGCAGGGGCATTAGTCAACCCGAAGGACATGACTAGAAATTCATAGTGACTATATCGGGTTCGGAAGGCTGTCTTGGGTATGTCTGACTCCCTAACTTTCAATTGATGATAACCCGAATGAAGGTATATTTTTGAAAAAAACTTGGCACCCTGAAGTTGGTCAAAAAGGTCGTCAATCCTAGGAAGAGGATATTTATTTTTAATCATGACCTTATTTAGCTGACGGTAGTCTATGCACATCCGAAGGGACCCATCCTTCTTTCGCACGAAGAGCATGGGTGCACCCCATGGGAAAACACTAGGATGAATAAAACCTTTCTCTAGGAGGTCTGCAAGCTGTTCCTTTAACTCCTTTAGTTCCACGGGAGCCATTCTATATGGCGAAATAGAAATAGGATGAGTGTCTAGTAACCCATCAATGCCAAAATTTATCTCCCTATCAGGGGGTATCCCTGGGAGATCTTTGGGAAAGACTTCTGGGAATTCATTCACTATAGGGACTGACTGTAGAGAAAGGTTTCCAACTTTTGAATCCTTTACTCGATTAGATGATACATATAACCTTTGGAGATAAGCTTTCGGGCTTTAAGATAAGACATAAAGTGACCTCTAGGTTCCACAGAACTCCTTGCCCAATTAACTAAATAACTGGTGTCTCATTCGAGAAAGAAAAAGTGACCTTTCGGGTTCTGCAATCAAGGGTGGCATAACACGAATGGAGCCAGTCCATCCCAAGGATGGCATCAAAATCTATCATATCCAGTTCTATAAGGTCTGCCACAGTTTCCCTACTATGAACAGACACGACACAATTTCTATATGCCCTTATAGCAACAACAGAAGCACCTACTAGAGTAGAAACAGAGAAGGGTTATACAATACTTCGGGCTTAAACCTGAAACCAACAGCCACATAAGGGTTCACATAAGATAAAGTAGACCCGGGATCAAGCAACACATAAACATCACGAGAAAAGATTCGTAACATACCGGTGACAACATCTGGTAAAGCTTCCGCCTCCTGGCGGTTAGTCAAAGAATATAATCGATTGCGACCGCTTCCGGCAGCTGAAGGGTCACCCTTAGGAAAAAGAGTTATGGAGGCGGCTTGGGACTTCGCCCCCCCCTCCCCCTATTTATTCCAGCAGAAGGATAATTTCTTTGAAGGTGACACACTTTGCCACAAGTATAGCAGTTTCTCCCCTCAAACCAGCACTTCCCTAGATGATTCCTTCCACAAACCTCACACCGTGGACGACTACGACACTGTTGGGCTACATTACCTAGAGCCTTGGACCCATAAGGAGTCTGAAAACTCTGAGTTTGTCTGTCTATCGGTGGTCTAGTTTCTGGGGCGCTGGCTGCTGACTGTGCATTATTCCAAAACTTCTTCTTCTTCGACCACTTATTACCCCAGTTACCACTCTGCGGCTGGCTCTGGTGCTGGTCTGCAGATCTAGCTCTCTTAGTCTGTCTATCTTTCTCTCTAGATTCAGCAATGTTTTTCTTCTTCTCTTCCACTTGTTGTATATGAACGGTCAGTCGAGCAAAGTCTGACTCCTTATTCAACATAGCCCCCTGGCACTCAAGCACCAGGTCATCAGCAAGGCCAGATGCAAATTTCCTCATTCGGGCTCTCATATTACTAGTCAACTGTGGTGCATAGCGGGCTAGTTTATTAAACTTCAAAGTGTACTCCTGGACATTCATACTGCGCTGCTTCAGATTCATAAAATCTTCCACTTTGGCCTCCGTTAACTCCAGAGGAAAGAATCAATCAAGGAAGGCTTCCACAAATTCGCCCCAAACTGTAGGCTCAGCACTTTGACCTTTTTCATCTTCCGAGTCGGCATACCACTGACTCGCAACATCCTTGAGCTGATAGGTTGCTAAATCCACCCCTTCAACCTCATCCATATGCATCACTTTAAAGATCTTTTCCATCTCATCCATGAACTCCTGTGGATCTTCCTCCACCTTGGTACCAGTGAACTTAGGTGGGTTCATCTTCATGAAATGTCCAACTCTAGTAGCCTCAGATGTAACAGATATAGACCCAACATCTTCCAATCGTTGAGCTTGGTTGGCTACCAAATGTGTCAGCATATGAATAGACGATCTGAATTCCGCATTTGAAATATCTCCCTGAGCAGTTGGGGGACAATTGACATTACTCTGCGGAGCCCGAGAAGGACTAGTCGGGACTAGAGAGACTCCTGGAGTAGGGACAAATTCTGGAGTGTGGGCACTATTATGGGTCCGCATCCCATGGGTGGGACGGACCTCATCTGCCTGAGCATTCTGATCGATGATACGACGTGGAGGCATAATTGTGTTTTCTGAAACACAAGTGATCATTGATTAGGGGACAGTTCAGACTTTGAAGCATAAACTAAATCACAAAGAAGGGAAATATTTCCTAAACGCCTAGTAGCCTCCTGCTTATAAGTGTGGCGTGCTACACACCCATAAACAAGAGTCTACTCGAAGTGATTTCGCATATACCCTTAGACCATGAACCGCGCTTTGATACCAAGTTTGTCACGACCCAAACCAGGGCCTGGCCGTGATGAGCATTTCGAACCTTTGAGGCCCAAAACACCCTTATCTGTCTGGTAATCATGCACCTAATTCATATGATCAAAGTAATGAGGAAGAAACGCAATATAACGGAAACATAGTCAAGAATCATATGAAAACAATAATGGGGAATAATGTCCCACAATCTCAATCAACATTTCAAAAATCATCTATGAAATCTCTACTACATGACTGAAACAATTAAATATCTGAAAACTGGGACAAGCCCCCAACAGACCCAAAACTAATATAAGATAAAAAGGACTGCAGGACGTAAGACCTTCCGAAACATAGAAGGCTCACCACTTGTCTCTAAAACTCTGTCTGAAAGTTTTACTGATTCTCTTGACCCCTAGACTGGGCCTCTGAGCCTGAGAGGTTGGAGATGGGAGGGGGTTAGCACAAAAGTACTGGCACGCAGAGATATCAAAACAAAACATAATATTTTTACAAAGTATAGTTGAGAGCCATTATAAAGCAATTTCGTATCAAATCATTTGAAAGCACATGGGTGTAATGCAATAGTTTATCTCAATAGTAGTGAAATGCAACTGAGCTAGGTGGAATACCCTACATAATTTACACCAACTGTCAAACCTCGGTTGCCGTCGGGATTAGAGTATAAGTGAGGGAGAGACACTCAAGACCACACAGCATGGTGTCTCAACCCAATGATAGTGCCCAAGATCACTTGGCTCGGGCTCCTACCTATAGTCCCAATTTGGGAATGACATGAAGTCAAGTACACAGATCGCTTAGCATGGTACCAGTATTCTGTGTCGGCAAACACATTATTCTAGTGATGAGCCCTTGTGTCTCAAACACCTTCTTCAGGCATCCACCTTTCTCATGTAAAATCAATGCATTCAAATTTCATTTTTTTTTTCAATCACATATCCTATTTTGAAGGTTATCGTCATACCCGACTTACAAGTCATCATTGTCACATCCACATATGCATAATAATGTAAAAACCAAGGTGCTTCATCATTTACAAGTGGTGAACAATATTTATTTCAAATTCATGTTCTCTTTTATTTATCACAATATAATATGGAGTATTGAAACATTATCATGGGAATTTGAAAATAATTTATCATTCATATTTATCAACTTCCATGGAAAATCTCAAATCACATATGCATGGTTTCAACCATTGAAGTATATAGGCAAACAATTCCCATGACGTAAAGAAAATGACTTAGAAATCATATTGAAAGCAAGATATTAGCATTTGATTGAAAACCTCCATTTAAAAGCATGCATGTTCATAAAACTACAACCATGAGATTTTTGGATAACCCCACTTACCTCTATTTCCAAGGATAATAGATGTTTCTTGAAGCTTGAGGATTGGTGATTTCGAATATGTAATTATCTTTGAAAACCTACGATCAAATCTTGAACTATTTGGGTTTTTATTTTTGAAACCTTAAAGAGAATCTTGAGCACTTTTGATGAAATAATATGTATTTTGGGATCCTTGGAACTAAATCTCGTGTTTTAAGGCTAAGTAAGGGTGGAAGAGGACCACTTTGTCCTTAACACGGAGTGTTTAAATCATTAGAATTCCTTACATAGGCACCGCCCATCCCATTGCCTATGTTCACATAGGCGCAGCCTAGGCTATCACCTATGTTTACATAGGAGCCGCCTAGGCTATCGCCTATGCTTTTCAGCGGCCATGGGCAATTGGTTAGGCGTCGCTTATCACTTTAAAAGGTCATAACTTCTTGCTCGGGTGTCGGATTTTAGCCAAATTGGTATAATTGGAAAGATAACTTGAATACCTATCATTTGACACATAGTAGGTTCCCTAATTCGACATATACAGAGAGTTATGGTCAAAGGAAACTGATACACTTTACAACGTCCACTAAAACTTAGTCGATCAAAATAGTTTCGACTTTTCCTGAGTTGTAGGACCTCTATGATCTAAATTCAAGCTTGAGTGGATTTCACATGCTACAAAATAATTAACATGCCGTATTGGTGTAGGATTTTATGGCTTTGGGATTAACAATGCATCAAAATCATGGTCTATATTGTAGCCCAAATTGTGGGGCGTTACAAGTATGGTCCTTTCCAAATGAACTACAACACCATAAAAGAGAAATGGAATGTGTATGAATTGCATGGTATGCTAGTTCAAGAGGAAACGAGGTTGAAGAATCAAGGAACGCACTCCATTAATTATGTAAATCATCAAGGAGCTGAAAAGAAATGAAAGAAGCATTGTAAGGGACAACAAAATCAACTTAATGTTAATCAGTCCTCATCTCAAGTACATAAGAAAGGGAACAAGAATGGAAAGTGTCATGTCTGTGAAAAATCTGGACACTTTCATAAAGATTGCCTGAAATGTAAGGCATGGTTTGATAAGAAAGGTAAGCCTTGTGCTTTTACATGTCTCGAATCAAATTTAATTGAAGTTCCTTATAATACTTGGTGGATTGACTCTGGTTGTACAGTTCATGTTTCTAATACTACGCAGGGATTCCTTACAATCCAAACCATAAACAAGAATGAAGGATTTGTTTACATGGGGAATAGAGTGTAGGCTCCAGTTGAAGGTGTCGGGACTTATCGTCTTATTCTCGATACTGGACGTCACTTAGATTTAGTTGAAACTTTTTATGTTCCTTTTTTTTGAGAAATTTAGTTTCATTGTCTAAGTTGGATAAGATTGGATATTCTTTTAATTTTGGAAATGGATTTTTTAGTTTGTTTAAGAATAATTATCTCATTGGTACTGGTACTCTTTGTGATAATTTATACAAGCTGAATCTTGATAATCTGTTTGCCAAAACACTCTTAACTCTGCATCATAATGTTCGAACCAAACGAAGTTTGGTGAATGAACAATCTGCTTACTTGTGGCATAAACGTTTAGGTCACATATCTAAAGAAATTCTAGAATGATTAGTTAAGAATGAAATTCTTCCAGATTTAGATTTTACTGACCTTAATATTTGTGTAGATTGTATTAAAGGAAAACAAATAAAACACACAAAGAAAGGAGCCACAAGAAGCACACAACTTCTTGAAATTATACACGTTGATATATGTGGTCCTTTTGATATCATATCTTTCAATAAAGAAAAATATTTTATCACTTTTATTGATGATTTTTCACGTTATGGATATATATATTTGTTGCATGATAAATATCAAGCGATTAATGCCTTAGAGGTATTTATTACTGAGGTTGAAAGACAACTAAATAGAAAGGTGAAAATAATCAGGTCTGATAGAGGTGGTGAATATTATGAAAGATATAATGAAAGTGGACAACACCCAGGTCCATTTGCTAAATTCGTCAAAAAATATGTCATATGTGCTCAATACACAATGCCTGGCACACCACAACAAAATGGTGTGGCAGAAAGGCGTAATCATACATTAATGGATATTTAGGAGTACGTTAAGTAATTCATCTTTACCTCCTTCATTATGGATGTATGCTTTAAGGACTGTCGTTTACTTGCTAAACAGGGTTCATAGTAAAGCAGTTCCAAAGACACCTTTTGAAATGTGGACTGGTAGGAAACCTAATTTAAGGCACCTGCATGTTTGGGGTTGCCCGACAGAAGTTAGAGTATATAATCCACAAGAAAAGAAACTAGATTCAAGAACAATCAGTGATTTCTTCATTGGTTATCCAGAAAAATCAAAGGGGTATAGATTTTACTGTCATAATCATAGTACGAGAATAGTTGAAACTGGAAATGCTACATTCATTGAGAATGGCAAAGTTAGTGGGAGTGAAGAACCATGTAATGTGGAAATTAAAGAATTAGGGTGCAAATTCCTCTATCCTATACTTCTTTTAAATTTGTTGTTCCTGAAGATGTTGGACAACAAAGTAATCAACAAGAACAACAAATCAATATTCCTACTAATGAAGCCATAATTGATGAACCTGTATGTCACGAACCGAATCGGTGCCCTGGCCGCGACGAGTATTCCATTCCATCAAGGCCCGAAACACCCCTTATCTATCTGGTAATCATGCACATGACTTATATGAAAAATAAATGTGGAAGATACACTATATAACAGAAACATGGTCAAGAATCATATGAAAACAATAATAGGGAATAATGTCCCACAATCTCAATCAACATCTCTATAATGTCTGTGAAATCTCTACTACATGACTGAAATAAATATCTATCTGAAAACTGGGACAAGGCCCCCAGTAGACCCAAAACTAATAAATGATAAATGAAACTGGCAGATATCTGGCCTTCCGAAATATAGAAGGCTCACCAAGTGACTCTGCGAATCTGTCTGAGAAAATCTACTGATTTTTTGGACCCTTAGACTGTGCCTCCAAACCTGGGAGGGAAGGGGATCAATACAAAAGTACTGGTACGTAGAGATATCAAAACAAAACATAATATTTTTACAAAATATAGTTGAGAGCCATTATAAAGAAGTTTCATATCAAATCATTTGAAAACACATGGGCATAATGTAATTGTTTTCAACAACAATGCAATGCAGCTGAGCTAGGTGAAATACCCTACATATCACATTTACACCAACTGTCAAACCTCGGTTGCCGCCGAGATTAGAGTATAAGTGAGGGGAAGACACACAAGATCACACAGCAGGGTGTCTCGACCCAATGGTAGTGCACAAAATCACAAAGCAGGGCTCCTAACCATAGTCCCAATTTGGGAATGACATAAAGTCAGGTACTCAAGATCACAAAGCATGGTACCAAGTTCCTATGTCGGCAAACACGATTTCCAGCGATGAGCCCTTACACTCAAACGCCTTCTTCGGGCATCCACCTATCTCGTGTAAAATCAATGCATTCAAATTTCATCTTATTTAATCAAATATCGTATTCTGTAGGGTATCGTCATACCCGACTTGCAAGTCATCAATATCACATCATTACTTCATGCAACCATTATATTCATCATATTTCAACATAATAAACCTCTCCTTGTAAGTCAAAAATCATATCCACTTTCAAAATAGTTCATGTCATGCTTGTCAAGATGATTTCAAACAATTCACATCATATGAAAATTTCAAACAATTTCATATCAAGAGAGGGGTTTCATATAATTCATGCTCTCAAGTTAACATCTTTTGAATCACAAGAATATGCATGTATAATATATCAAATCACTTCGGAAATAGTCCTAAAGAACAAATCAATATCATAAAGATGCTTGAAATATGTTTATATTCATAATTTCAAAACCCCCCATTTTTTAAACATGAATTTTTAAGCCCATGAGATTTTTGAGATAACTCCACGTACCTCTATATGAGAATATGATAGGTGCTTCTTGAAGCCTACATTGCGGGGATTCCAAATCTTCAATTTGTTTTGAAAACCCATGGTTGAATCTTGAGTTATTGGGGTTTTTATTTTGAAACCCTACGGGGTGTTCTTGAGAGAAAATTTGAGAAAAGGATTATATTTTGATGAATTGGGGGCTAAATTTGGTGTTATAAACAAAATTTGGGTGAGGTAAAATGACTAAAATGCCCCAAAGAAAACAAAAAAATTCGAAACTGTCCCTCAGTTGACAAGCTGACAGACTGAAGTAAAACGTGTATAACTCCTTACTCAGATGTTGTATTTGGATGAAATCAGTTGGATTGGAAAGAAGACTCAAATAGATTTCATTTGATATGTAGAAGATCTCCCAGTTCATTATATTTAGAGAGTTATGATCGTTTGAAGTTGACCCTGAAAGGCTGAAAACTGGGCAATAGGCTATGCGTTTTGCTACTGTTTTGAAATCCAAACGCAGACTTATGCATTCCGAAAAATTTTGAAACTTATCCGAGATGTACTATGAGATTTCCAAATCGTAACGCAACTTGACAATCTAAAAATGGATTTCAGGAAGGTTGAAAAGTTGTATCCCGAAATAGCCAGCTAAAATGACTCTATGTCCTCATTACACTTAGAAAAAATATTCTAGTTATTAGGCCCTCAAACATAACACTAAAAATGAAATCGACTCGAGAATTTTACGGGGAATTACGATAGGAGTAATTACCACACGTATGTTAATAAAGAATAATTCAGTTTGGGTCTATATACGTAGGAACGTCGGTCTAAACTCTAGCCCAAAAATACGGGATGTCACACTGTAGTAGATGAACCACAAGAAGTAGCATCAAGAAGATCTCAAGGACAAAGGAGATTTTCTATTCCTGATGATTATTTGGTATGTCTACATGAGTCAGAAAATGACTTAAGAATTGATGATGATCCAGTTTCATTTTAACAAGCCATTGAAAGCAACAATTCTGATAAATGGATAAATGCTATGCAAGATGAGTTAAAATCTATGGAACAGAATGAAGTTTGGGACCTTATTGAATTACCCGAAGGTTGCAAAAGATTTGGGTGTGAATGGGTCTTTAAGACCAAACGCGACACAACTGGAAACATCGAACATCACAAGGCCAGAATTGTTGCCAAAGGTTTTACTCAAAAAGATAGCATTGACTATAAAGAGACATTTTCACCTGTCTCTAGAAAAGATTCACTCAGAATTATAATGTCCTTGGTAGCTCATTATGACTTAGAGCTACATCAAATGGATGTGAAAACAGCCTTTCTGAATGAAAATTTAGAGGAAGAAGTTTATATGAATCAACCTGATGAGTTTTCTATTAAAGGAAAGGAACACATAGTGTGTAAACTTAAGAAGTCAATATATGGACTTAAACAAGCTTCCCGACAATGGTATCTTAAGTTTAATGAAACGATTGTCACCTTTGGATTTAAAGAAAACATGGTTGATTGGTGAATATATCTGAAGGTTAGTGGGAGTAAGATGACATCTTGCTGGCTAGTAATGATCTTGGTTTGTTTCATGATACCAAGAAATATCTCTCTAATAACTTTGAAATGAAAGATATGGGTGAGGCATCCTATGTGATTGGAATAAAAATATTTCGAGATAGATCACAAGGACTGTTGGGATTGTCTCAGAAAACCTATATTAATAAAGTATTAGAGATATTTAGAATGGAAAAATGCTCATCAAGTCCCGTTTCAATTTAGAAAGGAGATAAGTTTAGTCTCAATCAATGTCCAAAGAATGACTTAGAACGAAAACAAATGAAAGATATTCCTTATGCATCAATAGTTGGGAGTCTTATGTATTCCCAAACATGTACAAGACTAGACATCAGTTTGCTGTTGGAATGCTGGGTCGATATTAAAGTAATTCTTGAATGGATCACTGGAAGGTTGCAAAGAAAGTATTACGATACTTACAAGGAACGAAAGATCATATGCTCACTTATAGAAGATCTGATTATCTAGATGTGGTTGGATATTCAGATTCATATTATGCTGGTTGTGTGGATACAAGAAAATCCACATTTGGATATTTGTTTCTATTAGCTGGAGGAGCAATATCATGGAAGATTTCGAAGCAGTCTGTTATAGCTGCATCCACTATGGAAGCTGAGTTTGTAGCATGCTTTGAGGCCACAGTTCAGGCTAATTGGCTGCGGAATTTTATTTCAGGACTTGGACTAGTTGTCAATATAGCTAGGCCGCTGAAAATTTATTGTGATAATACCGCCGCAGTTTTCTTCTCTAAAAATGATAAGTATTCAAAAGGTGCGAAGCATATGGAATTTAAATACTTTTTGGTTAAAGAAGAAGTCCAGAAACATAAAGTGTCAATCGAACATATTAGCACTAAGCTTATGATTGCTGATCCTTTGACGAAAGGATTACCACCCAAAACATTTATTGAACATGTTGAAAGGATGGGTCTTATTGATAGCAATGAATGATTTTATGTAAAGACTTTATTGTGTTTATGAAATTGACACTTTGAGCTCAAATTATATATGTTTATGTTGTTACCTGTTTTCTCTTGTATACATAATATTGTGAATAATGATGATAGGTTCTGACTTAGATAAAGGATTCTAAGTATTATTGTTGGACCCATTATGTATTTGAAAGGTTATGTTAGGTAATATACTAATATTGTAGTACACGGAAGGAACTATGTCAAGTAAAGGGACGTACAACCGCCATGACAAATGATGTTGGATTTAACGTTAATCATGCATATGATTGACGTACCTATTAAACCATTAAATTAACATTGTGTGTGCCAAGTGGGACAATGTAAATTTTTATGGTCCACATAATTAATTTATTTATTGGTTTAATAATAATTGAATAAGTTAAATCCTTAATCTATATGGAAAGTTACCTAGTAGGATAATTACTGACTCCTAGTAGGATTGTATCCACAATTACTGACTCCTAGTAGGATAATGATTGTATCCACCAATCATGTTGATGGAACGTGAAAACATAACTGACTATTCCCATTATAAAAGGGGTCCTCTCTCTTCCAAAAGAAGAATAAGCTCCATCACAATTATTCTGAAAGTAAGGTAAAGAGAGAGAAACAATTCAGTGCTTCTGCTATTACGCTTTTGCTTCTACTAAAACCATGGAGAATTCAGGTAAGTAATTCTTTATTGAATTACTATTATTATGTGTATGTGAAAATCATTAAGTTCAACGTTCCTGAATAATACAAAGGATTATGGATAGGATTGTTTATGTCTATGATTGTTTAAGTTTGTATAATACGTTTTTATGCTTACATGGAATACAACAGTTTTCTCAAAAGCATAACTTGTTTATCAAGGATTTAGACATGTACAAATTTTCTAGTCTTTTCCAAATACTTTCGGAAACAGCGCCTCTACCTCCACGAGGTAGTGATAACGTCTGCGTACACTCTACCCTCTCCATACCTCACTTGTTGGATTTCACACGGTATGTTGCTGTTGTTGTTGTTCCAAATACCATGGTAGAAGTTCCGAGTTCAAATCATAGGTACTATATTTTTATCCTTCGACTCTCTAAGTGAAAATTCTAGATCTGCTACTGTTGTCAGCCCATTTTTATAAAGTTTTAACTCTTTTATGTTTTCTTTGTATAGAACTTATACTAGGTAACTTGATTGCAGACACTATTTCACTTTTCAGACATCAGAGGCATGCCATTTTTCTTTGCCTTTTCCTTTCTCTTTTCTTAATTCTTATGTTGTTAATCTGTTATTGAAAAGTTAGTTATACTTGGAGACAGATTTAGGATTTAAAGTTTATGAGTTTCTATGATGAAATTATAATTGAGTTTATAGTCAATTACCGATTGTTATTTGAGTTTATGAGCTACTGATTTTCATGAACCTATAGATTGTGCTCTCGATCAGCCACTGCTTCTTTTCCATTTGATTAAACTTGAAAAATTAAAGTCAAAGGACTACTTTGTAGCTAGTTATAAAACTGATACACTTCTTTTCTAACCAATGTTGCTCGGTTCGTTTAAAAAAGTCGTCGGTTGTGTGTTGGATCCTTCAAAAGTTACTCGTGTTTAGAGGAGCGGCAACATAAGTTAGAGAAGAAGTAGGATATGGTAAATAGTTCTTTTAAGAGACTCAAAATTGAGGCTAAAGGAATAGTAACTCATTAACAAAATGTCAGCTCGGTGCACTAAAGCTCCCGCTATGTGCAAGGTCCGGGGAAGGACCAAACAACTAGGGCTTATCGTACGCAGCTTTACCTTGCATTTCTGCAAGAGGTTGTTTTAAAAGCTTGAACCCGTTAACTCTAGGGATCCTGTAATGAACCAATATCCCACATTGGAAAAAAAGAGAAATGCTAAGGGGGTTATAAGCCAATGGGTTCTCCTACCTACTAGACTAGTCTTTTGGGTTGGGGTCTCCTGTTTGGTTTATAACATTGGTGCTTTCATTGAGAGTCCCATGCATGGGGGCCGTGACTCGGAGTGATGTCCTATGTGCCAGCAGTGGTGTCCTGGACCCGAGGGGTGCCAACCGTGACCAACTGGTCATAGCCGTGACCAACGAGGATCCTGTGACTCAGAGTGGTGGCCTATGTGCCAATAGTGGTGCCTGGACCCGAGGGGTCCCAGCCGGGTCCAACTGGGCATAGCCGTGACCAACGAGGAACAAACCACGTGTGGAGCTATGTTCTCGGAGTGGTGGCCTGGACCCAAGAGGGGTGCCAGCAGTGACCAACTGGGCATAGCCGTGACCAACGAGGTCGCTGGTTCTCAAGAGGAGGCGATTGTAATGAACCAATATCCCACATTGGAAAAAAGAGAAATGCTAGGGGGGTTATAAGCCAATGGGTTCTCCCACCTACTAGGCTATTCTTTTGGGTTGGGCTCTCCCGTATGGTTTATAACAGATCCCCTTAGAATTGTACCTCATAATCACTGATTTGTTTCTCAAGAACACTCAGAAATAAATCGGTGATTATAGGGAAATGAGAGATTTGGAAGCGCGGATAAAAGATTTTGCGAATTTCGCTGAAGACAAAGTTGAATTTTGAACTACGAGAAGCTATGATAGCAGAAGATGAAATGCAGACAGGAAAAGAACATGAGAAACTTTGTCAAAGCTTGCAACAAGTAGCGAAGGACATTGACTGTGTCCAAGAGGAGTCGAAAAAGATTCAAGATCATAAAGGTAGACAAGTATCAACATGGTCCTTGGAATGAGATACGAGTTCAGAAAAATTACCTAATATGGAAGTTTCGAACAATATGGTGGGATGTGACAAGGAAAAGAAAAGGACTCTTGAAGAACTCACAAGAGGCTCCTCCGATGAACAAGTCATCCCAATTGTCGGAATGGGAGGCATAGGTATCTCAACCAAACCTGCTACAGTATTTGTGGAGGGAAATTATCAAGCATTATCGGACCCAAGTTCTGAGTAACTTGAAATGTTTAAGCTCTGATTTGAGAGTACAGACTGAAGAATAACGATAAAAAGAGAAAATGGAACGAGTTCGTTTCAAGATATTGTTGACATTTTCTGCAACAGTTTCCCAATCTTCTATTATCCTTTTAGATTTGTGCAGAATGCCTGCAACCACGGCAATAGTTAGTGGTAGTCCTTGACATACGATTTGCTTCCCAATAGTCTCGAATTCAGATGGTTATGCTTCATTTGTTAATGCTGCACTTTTAAGGAGGTTCCAACTCTCATCTTGATCCATGAAGCTTATCTGCAACGAAAGATTCTCTGTACCAGCATAACAAGCTACTTCACTGTTACAGGTATTGAGCAGTATTCTACTCTCGTTGTTCTGAATCGGAAAACATTGTTTCACATCATCCCATTCTTTACTACTCCATATGTCATCCATGACAATTAAGTACCTCTTTTACTTTAAAATTTTATGTAGCATGTCTGCTAGCTCTGCCTTGTCTTTGATCTTAAATGCATCATCCAATTTGATTGTAGAACACAGAAGACTTAGCAAGATTTCCTTTACATCGTGTTGTTGAGATACGGTAGCCCAAGCACAGACATCAAAGCGATGTAGAACGGATACGTCATTGTAAACTTCTTTTGCTAAAGTTGACTTGCCAATGCCTCCCATATCATTAATTTTCTCTAATGTATGAAGTCTCTCCATGATCTTTAGGGGACGGTCTATGAGACTTACTAGATATGTTGTACTCACTCCCTTCCTCCCTTCTCTTTATTCAACTTTACAAATTCAGCGCCGGTTACTACTGCACTACATGGTTGATTGTGATCGACTTTGATGTTTATTTATGTGATCCACCAACATATATCAGGTAACTCTGTCCGCTAAGGCTAAGACATATGGGAAGCATCACCTAGTCTGGTATATCTGCAATCTCGTAAGGCTCTAGTTTCCGCAACAGTTTAAGCTACTATATCAATTTTCCAGTCATTTAAGGCTCTTCTAAATATCAAAATTCATCGAGATGAGCATCTAGTACTCCCTCGAACTATGGCCAAAGTTGCTACGACACACTCCAACTTCACATGGGTCCTATTACCCCCTGAACTAAAATTGAGTTGGAGTACGTCGTAGCAAATTTGGTATAGTTCAGGGGTACTAGATGCTTTACTCAAACTCATCAGTCATCAGACAATTTCCCACCTTATTAATTGAATTCCAGATAGATTTAGACATGTAAACATTGTTCATCAGGATCATCTGTTGCAAATGACTTGACATCTTCAACATCTATCGAAACTTCCAATGTCTTTAGATTTAGACAAAATCCCAATAATCTGCATGACGATAGTCTCAAATGCTTCATTTACAAACACCTCAGTTTTGAAAAGGTTCCAACTCTCAAATGGATCGATCCATTGAACTTGTCCGCAATGAAGTACCTCTTACCCCTTAAAACTTCTTGGTATCATGTCTGCAAGCTCTGCCTCTATGGGAACATCAACAGTAAAAAGTAACACATGAGAATCACCATTAAAATGCACATTTCTGTTCATTTAATAAATAACGCTACCAACTAAAATGAGTGTGCGATCGTGTTAACCATTGTAAACTTATGAACTCAAAAATTTAGTAATTGCCCAACTGAGTAATGTTATCAACTCAAAAATATGTTACAATACAAAAGAAATCACATCTCCTTGGAAGCCACACGTTGCTTGAAACCGATAATTTAGTGGTAATACATTTACATTTATGAAAAACATAATGTCATGAACTAGCATCAGCAGTCTATAACAGTATCAAATTGTTAAATCTACAGTTTCCCTTCTCATTACAGGTTAGTCATCATGTTCTGCGGCATCAGCATCAAAATCTTCATCATCATCATCTTTTGCAACATCAATATCTGAATCTTCATCATCGTCATCTTCTGCAACATCAACATCTGAATCTTCATCATCGTCATCTTCTGCAACATCAACTGCATCGAAATATTCTTCATCATCATCATCATCGCCTGGATAGTTCATATTTTTAGTCCAACCATAAATTATTCCAATTGATAATAGTAATATGGATCCCCTCAAAAATGGATCTAATGCACTTCACACTCCAAATTTTTGATGATTCAATTTATCGTTTTATCGTTCTTGGGCGAAACGGGGGATATGTCAATCGGGAAAGAGAACGGGGAAATACCATATGACCCAATATATCTGACAAGTCGCACGTCATTAAGATGAGATCGTACCACTGTATGATGTCCGTTGTGGAAATAAGAAACTGTGTGTAACCTTGATAAATATATACTTGCCTTGATATAATTAATATAAAGTATTTCACTTCTAGATATTTCAATTATTTCATAAAATATTGAATCCAAGTAAACCTTATTTTACTAGAATTTATACAATCGATACCTTAAAATTCATTTACAATGACAACAAAGAGAGCAAACATCTACTCTTCATTTTTCATTTTATTGTTATTGTAATTTAATAGCATGGTTTGACATTAGCTCGTTTGTTTGTTCAACCCATCTTAACCTGCCCAACTTCATCCCAAACAGACCATTTGCCACCTCTATGAGTAACAATTACACCAAATGTGCTCACATTTAGCAAGCTTAAACTAAAGTACCAAAATTGCTCAAAAATATATTTAAGGGGCCATTTTGAACTAGCCTCAAATATAAGGGATATTCTTGTTATTTTATCTTATATTTTAATGTAATGACTCTTTAGTTCATTTTCCATATTTATGCTTATCTTCACCGTTTGAGCTTCTCCAGAGCCGCCTCAAGTCATTTATGACTTGTTGGGAACGACGGTTCGGTTACCGGGCAGTTCGTTTGATTTTTAGAGTTAATTCCCTGTTTAGAAGTCTTCACTGGTTTCAAATGGCCACCGAGTGAAAACTTTAGCGAAACGATCTCGGATGAAAATTTTGACTATGCTAGCAGATCCGAAATATCAATTTTAGTCTAGGTAGACCTTTGATTTGGGTCCCAATGCACACGAGTTCATTTCGACCTATTGTCGGAAAGTTGAAAATTTAAAAGAATGGGTGTGGGACCCACATTTGGTCGAAACGATCTCGGATTAAAAATCTGACTTTGCCATCACATCCGAAATGTCAATTTTAGTCTAAGAAGACCCCTGGTTCAGGTCCCAGGGCTCCCGAACTTATTTTGGGTTATTGAGCGAAATTTATGAAAAACGAAACTATAGGTGTGAGCCCCACTTTTTGCCTAAACGATATCGGATGAAAATTTTGATTAATCCAATGAATTTGAAATGTGGTTTACACGCAAATTTCACTATTTGATCATATATTTTGGATTCCGAATGAGTTTCGATGGTCAAAAATAAGTTTTTGACTTTGCTGGTGGCCTAGACGGCGACTGCGGCATCTCCAAAGCTGATAGGGGTATTTAATGACAAGGAAATGGACCTTGGACCTAAATCAACCTCAAAAGCTAGCTCGAGAGGGGGGATTAACCAAGTCCATATAAGCAAACCACTAGTCCATTCCCCAACCAATGTGGGACTTTTTCCCACTCTAACCCCTCCCCCCACACCCAGGCCCAACTGGCACTGGCGCGTGGACCGAGAGCCTAAAACAGGGATGGACCTGGCTCTGATACCATGTGAAGGAAATCGACCTTGGTCCTAACTCAACCTCAAAATCTAGCTCGAGAGGGGAGGATTACCCAAGTCCATATAAGCAAACCACTAGTCTATTCCCCAACCAACGTGGGACTTTTACCCACTCTAACATTTAAGCACCCAATAGGCCGTGTTTTTTACCATTTTTGACTCATTTTTGAGAGACTAAAACCCTAAATGGGTATGATAACTCAAAATTGCTTCTTGTGGGTGTCTAGGGAGCTTGGTAAACATCTTTTTATCATGATTATCATCCGGATTAAGGTAAGATTTTATCACTTTATTGGTGAATTTCTTAGTTCTTGACCCAAAACCCCAATTTAGCTTAGGGCTTTATTTAGCCCTAAATTTGATTTGTTTCCACCAATTCATTGAGGGTTATGATTCCTTGGTGATGTATGAGCTTTGGGTTGACCTCAGAAACGGGATTTTCATATGTGGGACCCACTTGGGGTTTTTGGTGTCGTTTTTGGACCCGAAGCACAATAGTGCAATATGTGTATCGTTGGAATCATATTAATAAGTAGATTATATTTTTGATAGTGTAATGACATTTTGGGGATTATGAAGTGAAGACGAGCATGTGGTGCTTGAAGTATGATTTTGCGGTTTAGCCTCGAGGTAGATTTCTGTCTACTCTTCTTCATGGATGATGTATGATATATATTGCGTGTGAATGTGAATGTTAATATTGATATTGGATATAATGACTTAGTATTAATTATACATATAAGTTTAGGGATTAGATGGCGGTTTTGACCCGTAGGTTGAATTACTTAATACCCTTGTAGAATCCTGTAGCTTTCTCCCTAGTTTTGGTGAATTTGTAGCATAGATATGATATGATGATATGCTTGGAATATGGTTTTAGAATTTGAAGCATGATTTGTATATTTATCCTTATTGAGCTAGTGTGATAGTTTTGGGATCGTAATTTTGGTAGAGTTGACTTGAGTACCTTTGTTTCTAGTCGAAGTTACTATCTTAGGCATGGCTTGCTTGATATCTAGAAGATGAACTAGATACCTTAGCTTGGTTTTGGGAATAGTATGCCTAATTATGGAAATTATGGATTAGAGGTAGGATCCTTCGACCCACTTAGGCCTAAGCTTATGTTAAGTCTTGTGGACTTAGTTGCGGATGTTAGACATAAATGAGGCTAGTAAATCTTAAAATAAGGTTACTTCATAACTTGGTAACTTGTATTGATGTTTCAAGATTGTAGCTATTTAGTTATGGTTATGATACTACATGTGGAAGTGATATTGGGCATTTAGAGGTGATATTCCTCCTAGATACATTATTGGACCTATAGAGATAATGGGTCTTTTGGATATGTAAATTGGCCTAGAGAAGCGATATTCCTCGTTGTCTTGACGTATGACCTATTGATATATGATATCCTATAAACAATTACACATTTATCTATATTATGCCTCCTAGATGTGAGATGTCTCTAGTGTGAGAGATGATAACATATTTATTTATTATGCCTCCTATATGTGAGATGCCTACTATATGTGAGATGATTAGAGGTATGCTACGGCTTATACATATGATTATTGATATGAGTTTTGGAAATGTATATCGTCCTAAGGCCATGATTATGACGTTGTGATTATTCAGAACAAATTAATGGGCGAAGGGCCGTGTTATAGTACTGATTAAATATTCAAGAAGTGTTTATAGTTGTGAATGATGTGATTGAGATTTCTGAATATTTATATGTTTGTATTCATATCTCTCCGATATGGGATGGAGGAAGATGCAATATGATGCTTATTAATACTGGTGATGGCATGTATAGGTTTAATGGACTTAACTTTTCAGATTGGTGCGAACAGATCAAACTCCATCTTGGGGTTTTAGATCTTGATGTTGCATTTTACTCTGCAAAGCCAACTGCTATTACTAAAGCTAGCAGTGATGAAGAAAAGTCCTATTATAAGAACTGGGATCGGTCTAACAGATTAGGCCTAATGTTCATGCGAATGAATATTGCGGGCAACATTAAGACTACTCTTTCCAAAATTGAAAGTGCAAAAGAACTTCTGAAACTTGTGGAAGAGTCTTTTCAAACTGCTGATAAGTCTCTTGTTGGGACACTAATGGGTACTTTGACCACCATGAAGTTTGACGGTTCACGTACTATGCATAAGCTTGTCATTGAAATGACAAATATAGCAGCAAGACTTAAGTCCTTGGGAATGGAAGTGGAACAGAATTTCCTTGTGCAGTTCATTATCAACTCATTACCGACTGAGTGTTGTCACGACCCGAACTAGGGGCTGGCCGTGACGAGCATTTCGAACCTTTGAGGCCCGAAACACCGCTATCTGTCTGGTAATCATGCACCTAATTCATATGATCAAAGTAATGAGGAAGAAACACAATATAACAGAAACATGGTCAAGAATCATATGAAAACAATAATGGAGAATAATGTCCCACATTCTCAATCAATATTTCGAAAATCTTCTGCGAAATCTCTACTACATGACTGAAACAAGTAACTATCTGAAAACTGGGACAAGGCCCCCAGCAGACCCAAAACTAATATAAGATAAAAAGGACTGCAGGACGTAAGACCTTCTGAAACATAGAAGGCACACCACTTATCTCTGCAACTCTGTCTGAAAGTTCTACTGATTCTCTTGACCCCTAGACTGGGCCTCTGAACCTGAGAGGTTGGAGAGGGGAAAGGGTCAGCACAAAAGAACTGGCATGCAGAGATATCAAAACAAAACATAATATTTTTACAAAGTATAGTTGAGAGTCATTATGAAGCAATTTCGTACCAAATCATTTGAAAGCACATGGGTGTAATGCAATAGTTTTTCTCAATAGTAGTGAAATGCAACTGAGCTAGGTGGAATACCCTACATAATTTACACCAACTGTCAAACCTCGGTTGCCGCCGAGATTAGAGTATAAGTGAGGGAGAGACACTCAAGACCACACAACATGGTGTCTCGACCCAATGATAGTGCCCAAGATCACTTGGCTCGGGCTCCTACCTATAGTCCCAATTTGGGAATGACCTGAAGTCAAGTACACAGATCGCTTAGCCTGGTACCAATATTCCGTGTCGGCAAACACGTTATTTCAGTGATGAGCCCTTGTGTCTCAAACGCCTTCTTCGGGCATCCACCTTTCTCATGTAAAATCAATGCATTCAAATTTCATTTTTTTTCAATCACATATCATATTTTGAAGGGTATCGTCATACCCGACTTGCAAGTCATCAATGTCACATCCACATATGCATAATCATGTAAAAACCAAGGCGCTTCATCATTTACAAGTGGTGAAAAATATTTATTTCAAATTCGTGCTCTCTTTTGTTGATCACAATATAATATGGAGTATCGAAACATTATCATGGGAATTTGAAAATAATTTATCATGCATATTTATCAACTTCCATGGAAAATCTCAAATCACATATGAATGGTTTCAACCATTGAAGTATATAGGCAAACAATTCCCATGACATAAAGAAAATGACTTAGAAATCATATTGAAAGCAAGATATTAGCATTTGATTGAAAACCCCCATTTAAAAGCATGCATGTTCATAAAACTACACCCATGAGATTTTTGGATAACCCCACGTACCTCTATTTCCAAGGATAATAGATGTTTCTTAAAGCTTTCGGATTGGTGACTCCGAATATGTAATTATCTTTGAAAACCTACGGTCAAATCTTGAACTATTTGGGTTTTTATTTTTGAAACCCTAAGGAAAATCTTGAGCACTTTTGATGAAAGAATATGTATTTTGGGGTCCTTGGAACTAAATCTCGTGTTTTAGGGCTCAGTAAGGGTGGAGAAGGACCACTTTGTCCTTAACAACCTACCCTGAAATCTCAGAATACCATCGCCACCAATTTCAAACGACATAACCTTTTGTTGACCCACATCTTTCTTAATTTGCATCAAGATAGGATCTTCAACCTGCTTCTCCTTAACTTCAGCACAAAGAGATGACTTAGCTAACTCATGAACAATCACCCATCCATCTTCGAAATCTAAGAGTCGCACTCCCAGATTTGTAAGGCGGTGAATATCCTTCACTATCTCTTTCTTTCTTTCTTCTACATAAGAAAGGCTGCCCATAGACAAACTGCTGAGGGAGTCGGCTACAATATTTGCCTTACCCGGATGGTAATACAGACTCATATCATAGTCTTTCAAAAGTTCCACCCAATGCTTCTGGCTGAGGTTCAATTCTTTCTGTGAGAAAACATACTGTAAACTCCAAGTCATGTCAGTATAAATATCAACATGTACTCTATAGAGATAGTGCCTCCAGATTTTAAATGCAAACACCACGGCTGCTAACTCCAAGTCATGAGTGGGGTAATTGTGTTCATGCACCTTTAGCTGCCTAGATGCATAATCTATCACCTTACCACGTTGTATCAATCTATTAGCTGAATATTGCACTTGATGGCTAGGGAGCTAATGTATTAGTTAATGAATCTTGCTTGGTTGGAACATGGTAGCTAACGATGGTCAGTTAACGAATGATGTCATTTAATAATAGATGGTTAGGCGACAAGTAGTAATGTATTGTTTAGAAATGATTAACAAAAATAGGATGAATAGTTGATAATAATGAATGGTGGATAAATGACGGTTTTGGTCTAATAATGAACCTAGACTAGATGTTAGACGTTGACTATTAAATGAATAGTGGTTAGTCGTTATTTCGTGAACAAGGATTATGTGAAGGATAATGTTTAGACTAATAACTAGAGGTTATGTGATGACTAGCGAACTAGCGGTTTAATAATAATAAGTGTTGGTTAGCTAATAATGAGTAGTTGGGATATATTGATAAGATAAACATCTTTACGATTATGAGTATATCGGCTTGTGTCTGTGCACCTATTATATGCCTATATTTATGTGTCGAGATTTATGATGATACACTAATACCCGGCAAGGCCGGAGGATATTGTGATGACATATACTGATACCCGGCAAGGCCGGAGGATATTATAATGATATTGATACCTGGTTCGAGTTCGGAGGATACTATTGAGATGATATTGATTCCCGACAAGGATGGAGGATATTATGATGATATTGATACCCGGTTTAAGTCCTGAGGATACTATTGAGATGATATTGATTCCCGGCAAGGCCGGAGGTTTATTATGATGATGATGATCCTGATGAGGACAGTTATTATGAGTTGTGATATTGATGGTATACTTTGCATTCATTCCTGAATGTGCATCGCCTATCACCAGTATGCACCTATGTCTATCAGTCGGTATGGGACGGTTGCATAGATATGGGTGAAGAATATTCCTTGTGTTGTTATATGTTGATTGAACCTTGTGGGGGTACGCATAGGCTCGGATAGGTATTTGGTTATCTGGAGTAGACGGTTATTTACGATGTTATTGATTTTGTTATTATCGTTGTTATGATCATTATTATGGCTAGCCTATGACAGATTGGTTATGGATCTGGTATTGGGATTGAAGTATGTCTTCGGCCTTTGCTATCTTATGATTGCATTACTATGCACTATTATTCTATGTCTATCCATATGGATTTGAAATCCTGATAGTATTATAATGACGTCTTAAAATGAGAACATGGCGATCTAGGTTATGTTTGAGATGACCTCCTGTTTATATATATATATATATATATATATATATATATATATATATATGAAGTCATACCTTTCTTCATTGTTCATATTGTATAGTCGTTCCTTCGATTTGTATATTACAATATATCTTTCTTTCTCTCTTTATCTGTATATTGACCTGGGATATACGGTATAGCTTTGGCATATATCGAATGTAGCTGGAATAAGATAGTTCACCTTTCTACTTCCTTAGTCTTATTATGTTAGACTCTTGAACATGAATACAATAGTTGTCCCTTGTTATTCTCATTGACTTCTTACATGATTTATGGACTCTTGGTTGTAGTTTTCATTCTGTTTATATATTGTATATATCTACTTCATCTTTGGAGCTCAGTTGGCAGTTGCCTACTGAGTACCATTCGTTTGGTACTCTTACTACACCTCTGCAGCCTGCAGATCATAGTACGAGTTATCGCCGTAGATGTGTGCATCGTGTGGAGTAGCCCTAATTCGGAGACTTAGAGTGAGCTCCTGACGTTCGGAGTATTACTTATCTCTCTCCTATGTATTAGAATAGTCTCTAAGTTGTATTCAGAGGTAAGTTGAATCAGTGTTTTTCTCCTTGATATATCACTTTTGTACTCTTATTATGTTTAGAAGCTCTTGTACTGATACCACCAGGTTTTGAGATTCGTCTATATATTGATCTTTATTTCATATATTTTGCATTCTTTTCCTTATGTTATTGAGTAGTCCGTTACTAGCCGTTCAAGACTACAGGTTGGCTTGCCTACTGGTGGGTTATGGTAGGCACCATCATGACCCGAAAAGTTGGGTTGTGACATTTAAGTAGGATTTAATTTAAACCAAATTTTGTCAAAGTTATTTTTGTGAAAGAATATGGAGCAAAGCTAAATAACTTTTGTGTACGACTTGACTTGTGGAAATGAGAAACAGAGTGTGACCTTGATAAATGTATACTTACATGGACGGGAGATACGAACATCCACGGGGTCATTTCCGAGGTCTTCTTGTTCTTTTTGAATTCGTGCTGCACATTCTCCAAGTTCGGGAAGACACCTTGCTAACTCAATTAGTTTTAGTGTGTGGATTTCTGCAAACTCAATGGGTATCTCTTTTAAATTATGGCAATTGTTAAGCACAAGTCGCTCAAGGACAGGAAAATTGTCATCTGTGGCATTCCAGTACTCGAGAAAATAATCTTCAATTAACAAAAGCTTCAATCGAGTAAATCCCGTAACATTCAGATGCCATTCTTTGCCATCACAAGCAAAACCCATCAGCTTCAGCACCTCAAGGTTAGGCAACTCAGCGATGATGTCCAAGTACGACCAACTTAGAAAAGTACTTTCCAACTTCAGCTTCTTGAGCGTTGCTGGAAAAGCTTTTGCACATGCTGGAAACTGGGCAAAGCAAAATATAAAACTCAATGTTTCAAGTTGCTGCAGATGGACAAGATTGTTGAGAATTCTATTAGAGTGAGTCTCATATCCACAGATTCCTAATTCTTTGACATTCTGAATCCCCATAATAACCTCCTTCGTGCAACAATCCAAAGACAAGTAAGAAATAGTTTGTAAGTTAGAAAAATCCAAGTGCCTTCCTTTGTCAACAGATCCACTTGGGCAATCTGGCAAATTAAATCTGGGCAGTTTAAGATGCCGCAATTGCATTAGTCCCCAAATTTCCTCAGGAAAAGTTACTAAAACTGAAGGAACAATGTCTTTCTGCTGCCCTTGAACAATGAATGTCTGCAGATTCCATAACCTGCAAATTTCTGGAGGTATGTCTAAATTCCCACGTCAGAGCAATGATAGGTACCGCAACCAGATGAGGCTTAGTATCTGTACAGGGAAATTATCAATCACTCTGTGTCTCAACTCCAAGACTGAGAGTAATTTGAAATGAATAAGCTCTGATTTGAGAATAGAATATGAATACTTAAGATGACAAGAGAAAATAGAACGGGTTCGTTTCAAATGATCGTTGTTGTCATGATCCCTCAACTGACGATGTACAGGGGTAAGGAGAACCCTAAAAACACCAGTCACGGGCATACTGTCAAGCACAATGTCGTTCATGATAAAAACATTTCCCCTTTGAATTTCTCTCAAGCACAGGTCATATATTAGATCGTGAACCTTACATGATCTAATTTTTGTTCCATCTCGACTTTTCTTGCAGATGAGGACTAGACATCTATCGACAAGCTCTTGCAAACACTTCTCAGCCTCTCCTTCCAAATCATTTTCCAACTTCAGGAACCCCTCAGCCATCCATGATCTCATCAATTTCTTCGCTGGTATCTCACTGTCTTCTCGAAAAATCCCGAAATGCAGAAGACATGCTTTTAGATCGCTAGTCAAGTGATTGTAACTCAACCCAAGCACACGTGAACATCGTTCATCAGGATCATTTGTGACAAGTGACTTGACATCTTTCGCAACACTTTTCCAATCTTTTATTGCCCTTTTAGATTTGAGAAGTCCAGCAACCACAGCAATAGTTAGTGGTAACCCGTGACATTTCTCTGCAATTTGCTTCCCAATAGTCTCTAACTCAGATGGTAATGCTTCATTTGCAAATGCTACACTTTTAAAAAGGTTCCAACACTCATTCGGACCCATTAAATCCATCTGCAAAGAAAGATTCTCTGTACCAGCATCGCGAGCTACTTCAGTGTTACGGGTCGTCAACAATATTCCACTCCCCTTGTTTTCACTTGGAAAACATAGTCTCACGGCATCCCATGCTTCACTTTTCCACATGTCATCTAATACAATTAAATATCTCTTTCCCTTTAAACTCCTTTGTAGCATGTTTGCTAGCTCTGCCTCATCTTTCATGTCAAATGTGCCACCTTTAGTAGATCGCAGAAGGCTGAACAAGATTTCCTTGACATTGTGTTGTTGAGAAACCGTAGCCCAGGCACAAACATCAAAATGAGAACGAATGCACGCATTATTGTACACTTCGTTCGCTAAGGTTGTTTTACCTATGCCTCCCATCCCGACAATTGGGATGACTTTGGGTTCACCAGAGTAGCTTCTAGTAAGATCTTCTACCAACCGTTTCCTATGATCATCACGTCCAACCATACTGTTCTCATTATTCTGCATATCTTTTGATGAGCTTGGAAACTCTTGAACCGTTGGTTCCTTTGATGCTTGTTTTCCCTCATCTTGAATAATTATTGACTCTTCCCAGATAATATCAATGCCCTCTTCTACTTGTTGCAGTCTATCAGAAAGCCACCAATGTGCCTTTTCTCTCAGATTTTCATCATTTGCCAATACAACTTCAGTTACGCTTAGTTGAATTGTTTGTTCAACAATATTTGCAACTTCTTTTACCTGTACTTCAAAATCCGTCATGTCTCCTGAAACATTGTTTTTCTCAAAGTTTTTGACAAATACTTCCAGGGAACTAACTTTTTCATGAAGAGCGCGAAGTTCTTCTCTGTGATCACAGATTAGATATTGCATCGGCGAATTGGATGTCAAGAGCGATTCTATTGTTCTCATAAGAGAAGCCACACTTGCATGAGCCATATCTACTATATTCACGTATGCCTTTGCGATTATGACCTGAAAGCAGCAAGATGCAAAAGACGTCAATGGTATTATAGATAACGTGATACACAGATTGGCAAAAAATGCAGGCATAAACTAAACAAGATGAGGCGATTTATTAGTTATGTTACTTCAGATGATTTTGCACTTCGATAGTATAATCTATTTAACAGCGCCTAGAACATATAACTAACAGACACATATAAAAAGTGTGGTGAAAATCTCTTAACTATTTCATCCGACAGGCTCAGTCTATCACAAAATCACGCAACTGGAAAAGCAGGTGATGGTCGCTAAATATGCATTGAAACATAAGT